>NW_025335440.1:3214436-3340542 GCF_004798865.1 Varanus komodoensis
GGAAGGAAGGAAGGAAGGAAGGAAGGAAGGGTCATGAATATTCATGTTGGGAATGTTTTTGCATTCTGTGCTTTTATCTTAAGGGGAAAGAAGAAGTAACAGGAGGAAGCCAGGCCAGAACAATTTCTTTGATGTGTAAATGAAATGCATCATCTAATGGGCCCTACTTTTAGGAGCCACCTGCTTCTTAATGCGGCCTGAACAGAAATAGCCTTTGTAATGTCCTTTCTTATTTAAATGCCCATTTGTTCCCATTGAGACAGATTGTGCCTCTTCTCTCCAGCATGTGGAGAGATTTTAGGGCAAAGTAATTTTTGGCTAAAAGCAAAGACCGAGAAAGTGGTTGCTGTACATTTAAGGCAGATCCCTCCCCTCCCACTGCCCCCTTCCACCAGCAGAGCCGCCTTTCCATTAATCAACTTGTCTTCTCCACCTTGGACCAAACTCTGTGCCTCTAGCCCATGCACAGCACACACACAGCAAAAACTGTGGCAAGTCTGTTATAAAGAGTGCTAAAATTTATCATCATACACTTCATCTCAGCTCCTGGGAACTTTTAGTGCGAGCATTAAAGGTAAGGAAAATTGCCCACACTTTATAATGTGGCACATTAACTTAAGTGGCTGCACAGATAAGAATGCATTTAATTACTTCTACGCCAGTACGTGCCATGACAGCCAGTGGGCTTTCCATTAGCTTCAGCATCCTGGCATGAACTGGGGTGACTCGCGAAGCTCCTGAGAACCAGGAAAGACAATAATTGCCAAACTCCGCCAGTACACTTTCCTCTCTCCTGCCCTCTGTCTCCATCTCTCTCTCACACACACACACACTTTTCTTTCCAGGGTTAGTGTGGGATTAGTGACAAAGGATGCTTGGAAATGTTTGGCAATGCTTTATAAGTAAGTGTATGTACCTACAGAGGGGAAAGGTGGAAGGCGCCCCGGGTACTTTTCTTGGTCTCTCGGTGGTTGTTGACTGACTCAAGCTTTGCCGGGACAGACTCTGTGAGTTGGAGGCTCTGATTTGACTCACGATGCAGGGATGTTCCCAGCAAAGACCAGTGGGTGCCTGTGCCTCAGCATCATGGTGACTGAACTCATTCACTGAGAGTGGCCCAGGACAGCCTCTGCCCCCTCATATGATTTCACGTTTGAAGTGGCCATCAGGAGCCTGCAGGCAGGATGTCTCCTGCATGTGAGGATTCCCAGCACTCCTTCTTCGTGATATCCGGTGCCGGGAAGCAGATAAAGCTTGGACAAGGGCCAGTAAACTGGGGCTGAAGCCAAATGCAACAGAACCCCTATGAGCTAGCAGTTTCCAGGTCCTGGAGGCAGCCTCCTAGAAGGAGCATTTCAGCAGCTGAGGTGCAGAGGAGTGGCTGGAGAGGCCTTAGGAAACACGGCGAGGCCCTCTGCCTTGGAAACATTCTAGCTAGACAGGGAAGAAATTTGCAGAACAAGAGGATGGGGGATGCCATTCTGGGGCTTCCCAGGACCATAATAAGATTGCGTCTTAACGAGGTGAAATGGCTCTGCTAAATTTGCATATGCTGGGGAGCTGAACCCTCCCCTTCTGCTTTGGTCTCCCCATTCCTGGAGGGCAGCCCCAAGAGCTGCTTGCAAATGGAATCCACTGACAGAGGTCTTCCTGCAGCCAGACATTCATGTGCCAGTGACTTCATGCCCCTCCCCTCTTTGCCTTTTGTTCTCGGCTTCCGTGCATCCAAGATGAGGTTGTCCTTGATGCAACAGCCACCACTGAACCCCAGACAGCACTTTCCTGTCTCCCTCAGCACATTTGCTTCCTGGAGCTTTGGCAGTGGTTTAAAAATCAGCCTGTGCTAATCCATATAAATTCTGTTAATCATAGATATAATCTTTTAAGCATGCAGTAATTAAATTACACGCCAGCCAGCGCCAGCAACATTAACTTAGCATGTGAGTTTCTGATTTCCTTGCACATGGAGGTAGCAATGGGGGTGAACAAAAGGAAAGCAGAAACAGTGCCCTTGCTGCTCAGGCAGCCCTGAATGTGGCATTCAAGACATCTGCATTCCTTTTCCGGGACTGGGAGTCCGGTGTGATCAGAGGCCTCTTGTGTCATATCCATTCTCCTGCAGCTTCGTCAGACAAGAAGGACCCTGGCACAAAGGGGGCCTCTGAAGATTTGCTTTTGGGGAGCAATTCTGCCAAGCTTCCCCACACAGTTTGCACAGTTTGCACCTGCGCAAAGAATACCACCCAAACACGAGAGCAATAGTGGGAAAGCTCACCTCTTGTGGAAGAACCTTGGGGAAGGAGGAGATGCAGCGGCATCCTCCCTTGCTGAGGCTGGGAAGCACTGAGGGTGGTTGTCCAAGTGGGCAGGGGGGAGGTGGCTTCCCACTGGCTCTCTGCCTGTCGACCAAGGAAATGGAAGCCGCAAGGGCAAAGATGATGAGCGAGAGAGGCTGGTGACCAGGCGGGGTGAGAAAGGAGGCTCCTCCAGGGAGGGGCCCCCAGAGAGTGCCTTGCCAAAGGGGCCTGCACAGCACCAGGTGGGCAAATGTTCCTCCCCTGCCATGGTCTCAGTGGCTGCGATCTCTTTAATCCCCTCCTTTGCTGCTCCTGTTCAGGAACAAGGAGGATTCCTGCTTCTTTCATGCAGAAGCAAGGGCTCACCCCAGGGAAAGACATTCGTTTATCTGCATGCAGGGGCCCTGGGACTAGGGCACATAGGAGGACCTGAAGGCTCCCTCATTTGCAGCTGCCTCTCACAGCTTTGTGTGACCTCGAATGGCCCGAGCACAGCTTTTCCTGGCTGCAGGAAGCTGCCTTTGTGGGGATTTAATTTAGAGGTAGGTCTGTGGATGAGAGGCAAGCCAGGAATGCTTCTCTATCTAACCCACACAGCCTATCCTGACTGACAGTGACTCTCCGAGGGTCAAAGGTAAAGGTCTTTCCAAGTGCAGCTTCTGCCTAAGGGAGATTCTGTAATTGCCTCTTCTTGCCACTAGAAAGGGCTAAAATATACAATGTGCAAAGACCATTTCCCCAAAACGAATCCTAATAAGTCCCTAACTGCCAGCATCAAGGGATGACTTTATTTTTATTTTTTAAAGCTACCAGCCTGGAACTCTGGAATGGCTTAATAAAGAGACACATTGTTTCATCAACTTTTAATTTGCAGTGATTGCTTCCTAATTCACCAGAGATTATTCTTCCATGTATGTGCGTGTCTTTTTCTTCACAGTTATCACCAGTGCGATGTGAAATGAAAAGAAAGAATGGACTGCTGCAGCCCTCACCCCTCTGCTGCCTCCAGACTTCTTGAAATACTGATGGAGGATAATGGTAATCCTAGGCCAGCACACCTAGAAGGTTGCCTGAGGGACATGTTCCTGGTGTGGGCCAGGGGTTGTGGGAAAGCTCCCTGAGAAGGGCAGGCAGACGGGGCTGGCAAGGCCCTTCGCAAATGCCCCGGCCCCTCGTTGGGAGAGTCCCCACCAGCCAGCGAAGGACGACGCCTCCAGGAGGCAGTGGCAGTGCTGTGCTTCAGAACCACGGAGAGCGGTTTTTCAACCGGGGAGGAAGACGGTGATCTGGAAGTGAGGGAATTAACAGCTCTGCCTTTGTCACGGTCGGTTCACTTCCTAGTGAGATTTAGACTTTCGGCTTGTCTCCCCTCCCCTCCCCCGCAAGGGCGGGGCCTATTAAAAGGCTCTGCCCTTGGAGCCAGGTGGCTCCTGGTGGATTCCTAAGGTCTCTTGGGCAATTTCTGGCTGATATGACTGCTGTGCCTGTTGAAATCCAGGTCGTCTACGGAATAAGAAACTGACCTGGGCGATCAACAGCCCAGGTCGCAGCCAAGGGACGCAGAAAATGGACGACGCCAACGGCTGAGTGCGGCCTTGTCAGTCCCTCCGGCCTGTGGCCCCGCCCCCTGCTCCCCTCCCGGCCCCTCCCTTGCCTTCACCAGTCCCCTGGCCACTCAGCCTCTCTCCCAGCCTCTGCCTCTGCTGCTCTGCTGCTCTGCCAAGAGGCCAGAGCCAAAAGCATCCAGTCCAGGTGAGGCAGTGACTTCTCTAAAAAGGTGTGTGGTTGATGTGATGGGCTGGATGAGGGCCAATAAACTGAGGCGCAATCCGGAAAAGATGGACGTGTGGCTGGTGGGTGGGCAGGATGTTCAGTTGAGTGATATTAGCCCTATTTGGGATGAGGTTGCACTTCTGGTATGGGACAGCAGAAGTAGGCAGCTTGGGAGGACTTCTTGACCCTGAGCTATCCCTGGTGGCATCAGTGGCAAGGAGCACTTTCCTTCAGCCGAAACTGGCATTCAGCTGTGTCCTTACCTGAACAGACAGGTCCAAGCAACAGTAACTCATGCTCTGATAACCTCCTGCTTAGGCTATTGTGACATGACTGCATCTTCTGCTTCTACCCTTCCCCTTCCCTACCCCCAACAGAAGATTTATGCTCTGTTCAGAGATTTTTAAAAGGGAAAAAAACCCTTCCATCTTAAGACCAGCATTAAGGCTATCTTATGGCAGCTCAAGCTCCACAAAACCTGGACAGCTGAAGCTCAGGCTGGGCCTTCATAGACATGCTCGCCAGTCAACGATCACAAGTGAACATATGCCTGCAACTTGCCCCCCAAACTCTCAGAGTTGTCCTTGTTTTTTGAGACCTAAATTCAGTTGGAGAAGAAGCAGGACCAGGAAAAACTCTGGATTCTCTCTGAAACGTTTTCAGGGATCTGGGGAGGTTGCCATGGCAAACAGGGAAGTGCAAACCTCCACGTCTATCAGCCCAGTTGTATGTGCCTATATTGGGAGCCAATGTCCACATGCGGGTACACACACACACACACACACACACAGAAAGAGAGGGGATTATTTTCTGCTGGGAGACAACTAGAGTATCTTGCAAGACAGAACAGGAGCCCTGAATAGCAGTTATGCAAAACTGTTCACATCCTTGGTCCTGTTCCTTGGTCTTTTGCTTCACAAAAGCTGCCACTTTTGTCCCAATTAGTTTGCCAAAGAGAAACACACTTTTCAGCCCAGTTGGGTCTGAAACAAGCCATTTCTAGAAAGGGACAACCATCACCCCAGGCTCAGCATTAAAGTGCAGAATTAAATGCTCAGCATGGTGGTTACAAGAGCCAGTAATTTGGCAAGAAATTATGCAGCTCTTGAATGAATATTCCTTCACTTTGCATTTCAAAAGTTAAACTAAAACATGGTTAATAATATAACTTAACTTTCTCTTGGACCTGCAGATGTTTTGGACTTCAACTCCCATCACCCCTTGCAGCATGGCCAATGGTTAAGAATGCTGGGAGATGAAGTCCATAACATCTGAAGATCTGCTTTTTCCCACTCCATGCCTGTAACATGATTTTGGATAAAAGCCTGGGCTCTTCTTATAGATCTTCTTGGGACCCTTCAAGACATTAAAGCCATTGGCCTATTTCACAACCAAGTTAGCAATTCACATCATCTTCATGTAACCTTTTTCAGAATCAGAAAGACAGAACTCAGAGTATTTGAAGTAAAGAACTCTCAAGAGGCTTGAGAGTTTGACTGTCACTAGTTCTTTGAACTATGCTGCCACTTGCAAAGAGACTCAAGTTGTACAACCCCATTGATGGGAGTTAGTTGTATCTAACAGATCTAGACCCTGATGCTGGGATGGATTGAAAGGGATGGAAAAGGGGATGGCAGAGAATGGGATGGTTGGTTAGTGTCATTGAAGCAGTGAACATGAATTTGAGCAGACTCGGGGAGGCACTGGAGAACAGAGGGACTTGGCATGCTTTGGTCCAAGAGGTCACAAAGAATCAGGTAAGACTTGATGACCGAACAACAACAGCACATCTAGAGGTTGCTGAGTTGCACAATCCTAGTTCCTTTATACAGGAGGGAAGATAGGTGCTGCCAAGCCTGAGCTGCACCCAGAACCATTCCAGATGTTCCATGAACTGGACACCCCATGGGTGGCAAACCACACATGCCAGCATCCTTCCTTCTGCACAGCTATTCCAGGTATCAGAACCTTCTCCCAGCTGAAGGCTTTCATCATAAGCACACTGAGTAATGAACACATTTCATTGACCTTTATGGGATTTACTTGGGAGTAACCATCTGCTTGCAATTTCCAAGGCACTCATAGCAGGACCCAGACCTCCAAGCCTCCAACCCCCATTTTATTCTCCTGCAAGCAAGATCGCTTGAAACATACAGACTTCTCCAAGGTTATGCCTGAGGAGGTATTTGAACTTAAACCTTCTTCTTTCCCTTTCTTTTAGGAACACTTTCCCTCAATCCTCACCCTGCTGGGATTGCCGTGTCTGATCCCAAACTGCAGAATGTGCACTGGGATTAATGGGAATGACAAGGTTCCCTCATTTTCTCCCTTGTGCTATTTCTGTTCCAGTGACAGATTGGGGCCTTCAAAAACAACCCAGGATTTCCTCTGCAGCTTCCCTCCTCCACCACCATGAAAATTAACATGCAAAGGTTCCAAATGGGAAGCAATTTACAAAACAAATAACCCCCCATTAGCTAATGAGCAGTGGACTGACCTTCCAGAGAACCATTCATTAGGCAACACTTATATCCCCATCTTTTTTCTATAGAGCATTGATTAAAAGGCCTCGGATGACAGGTGCCACTTCGTGTGGTTTTAATGAATTAAACCAATGCTCCCATTTGAAGACAACATTAAATACAGTAATTGTCACAATCCTCAAAGATCCTTTCTCCCAATTGCATCATTTATCATCCTATTATTTTGCACAACCTGGTCCCCCTCCCCTTGCACCCCATCCCTTCAAATACACACCAACATGAAAATTAATCTGATAATATCCTTTTGATGCAGTTTTGCTTTGTTAACGCTGATAAAGCTCTGTGCTGGAGACCAGCAGAGAATACAAATGAACAGGCAGGAGGTCTAATAGATATGGATATGGATATGAAGCTACACCATGCAGCACTTCCCCTGGAGCTAAGCAGACTTGGTTCCTGGGCCATAACCCACATTAACCATCCCGTGCTGCTTTCTGGAATGAGTGCCATAGTATAATCATGTTGGTCAGTCCCACTTCACAATCCAGGTGCCCTGCTTTCAGTTAGCTGACCTTTCCAGGCCATACTCAAAGGCTGCTCCACAAATAACTCTTGGCAACCATCTACCTGGGAGATCTCTGGAGCGGTGCAAGGATGTCTCTGGCCAGATAGGCTTGTCTTTAGTGTGTCCACCTGAGGGGATACAAGGCATTCCTAACCACAAGTTTGCCTTGAAGGACGTAAGAGCTGCCCCAAACTGTGAACCCCCTCCTTTAGGGGGAATGTGACTCCCATCAGAAAAGGCTCAATGGCATTTAACTGAACTGATGAACCATTCACCAGAATAATCTCTCTCCGGTCTGGTTTGAGACTTGGTTTCTTGCATCTCATCCATTCCATGATTGTGCTCAGCCATGTCTCCAGAGCATTACCTGTCCATACCTGAAAGGATGAGAAGAAGAGAGAACTGGGCATCATCCACATATCAGGGACCCTGCCCTACCAGATGGGCACTCCCAGAAGCAACTCATTAATAGAGTTCAGCTAAGAGCAGAAAACAATGTGGCCGTCAATAAGAAATTAGGTGGTGGAGCCAGAGTTAATGAGCAAAACCTTCCCCTCCCAAGCAACTGCTGAAGAAGGAAAGGCAACAGCAAGGCCCCTCCATCGATTCGGAATGTGTGAAACAACAAAGCTTGTGCTCCAGCTTCCATCTTGCAGCTTGTTCCAAATTGCAACAAATTACAAATTTCTTTCTCTTTTCAGAAGACAGGTTGGGCATTTCCAAATGCACATATCAGTTTTGTATCTTTGAAGTATGCATTCTTCTCCCATTGATTAAAGCATGTCTTCATGCATTTCTGAAAAGTATGCAAGTTTCATGGATATTTTTCAAATACACACGATTGGTTTTTATTTTTATTTGGCTTGCAAAGCACACGGCAAGTTGGAAATGTCTGGAGTTCAGCTGGAGATGCCGTCTGCATCCTTGCTCCGTCTGAAAGGCACAGGCCCATTTTGGATGCCTTTTGGCATTTTCTCAGCAGGGAAGCTTCTCCAGAGGCTCCATAGTGGATCTTATGCATGTGCCACATCCGAGGTTTCACATCCAGAGCAGGAGGGTTTCCCTTGTACAACTGCCAGCTGCCAAGGACCCTGGAGACAGGATTGTTCCAGAGCATTCGAGGGGAAGGGAAACAATAACAGCTCCCTTGCATCCCATGGAATGGTTTGGAACATTTGGGGAATTAAAAATGGCAGCTGGCAGCAGTCTTAGGAAAGCTCTGTGAATGCGAGAACCTTGTTAATGGCAAGCGGCAACTAAGGAGACCCACAGTGGCAATCCAGGCTGTCCTTGAGGAGGGTCCTCCATCTGAAGCCATCCTCTATTTGTCCAGTCCATGCCTGGCTTAATGATCCAGAACCCTAAAAGGGGAGGGGACCATCAAATTGCCTATCGGGTGACTGAGCTGACACACACGTACCTGGGCAGAGCCTTTTCTACTCTGGTGAGAAGTATCATATTGCTATTTAAATTATCATCACAATAGCCAGAAAATGATAGCCAAAGCCCATGTGGCTTAGTGGTTAGAGTGCTAGGCTGGGGACCAGGGAGATCCAGGTTCTAGTCCCCCCTTCACCATGGAGCTCACTGGGGGACTTTGGGCCAGTCAATCTTAACCTAACCTACCTCACAGGGGGGTTGAGAAGATAAAAATGGAGTGGAAGAGAATATAAGCCTCCTTGGGTTCCTTCTAAGAAGAAGAGCAGGGATACAAATGCCATGCAACATTTCTTAATGTGCATCTCCACATATGAATGAGCAGACGAATGCTATGCAAACCAGCCCCCTCCTTTTTTGAGTGATACATTTCCATTTTATTAGTGGACAGCCAAGGGTTCAACCTCTCAGGACATCATAAAGTATTTGGGCCAGAAGCAAGGATAAAACCTGAAGGCAAGCCAGCGGGAGGGAGAGAACAGCTCTAGGGAAACCCCCTTGGCAGTCCATGTGTGCCCCAGAGCAGGGCCCTGCTTTGCCCCTTGGCCATTGGCTGCGGAGGGTGGGGGCGTTCAGAGACTGCTCTTGCAGGATCCTCCAGCCTATAGGCCAGTCCTCCCTGGGGTCAGCTGGCTGGCTGGCACAATGTTTCACCATCCATCTTCTTTCCCATTCAGTCTAGTTTCTGCAAGGGCCATCCCTCATCTGGTTTGCAAATAGCTTGAGCCTTCTGCTATTTGTATATATATCTTCATCTGCTTAATAAGCTGCAATGGAAACAAACCCCAGCAGCAACCCAATAAGCTGCATTCGACAGCTGTGAGCTCATCGGGGGTGGGCACCTGATTTGTAAGGAATCACGGCATTTAAAGACCAAGCAGATGTTCCTCCCAGAGGTGCAGGCGATTCCCCACTGATGGATGCCTCCATAAAACTGCCACAATAAATTTGTTGACAGCAACACGGAGAAGCCTTCTGAAGTTCAGCCATACCTGCTGGTGCCATCAGAAAGGCAAAGCACATGCTGCAGAGATCAGGAGACACTGCTGTGCTCAGGGGTTCCCCGAAGCTTCGCAGGAGCTCCACAGTAAGAAGCCATTAGCAATGGCACCGAACTTCCTCTTTCCATGCATGGATATCAACAATTGGCTGCTTAATATGCACACCTCAGACAAGCAAGCAGAGAAGTTCATCTCCAGCTTGAGTTCCACAACAAGCTGAGGAAGACCTTTGGCCCACTTCGGAAGGCAGAGTGGCCTTCAACCAAGCAGCTCTTCAACCTCTGGTCCATCTAGCTTAGAACTGCCCACACTGACTGGCTCTCCTGAGTCACTGATGGGAACTTTTCTCAGCTGCATTCAGAGATGTCAGGAACCAAACCTGGACTGGGAGAGCAGGTCTCCCAGTAATGCAGTTCAACACTTACTGCTGAAAGCAAATAATCCATAATTGGATCAGATTTAATGCTAGCTGATGCATAAATATCTGTAGCATAAATAAGAGAAGCAGGCATTTGATCTTTATCTCAAGAACTCAGGCCATGCAAGAATGCTTTTACTGTAGGCATTTTGAGGAGACCCGATCATCTTCTATCAGTTGATGGCTGAGGTAGCAAATTGCATCAGGGAGATGGTGGCTCAGAGCCCTCTTAGTCTGAGTGCTCTTGAGTGACTCAACTACCTTGCAGCATTGTTCTGAGGCCCGGGGTTCTATAAGCTGCCTTGGCTTCCTTCCAGGAGGAAGACAGAAGAGAAATAAAGTCACCGGTCGGTCTTATCCTCATTATTGCTAATCTTACATTGCATTTCCATCCCACAGTTTTCCCTCTTGCAAGAGATCCAAGGCAGCTTACATAGCTCTATTGTATCCTTAAAACAACAACACTGCGAGGAAGAGAGTGGTCCAAAGTCACCCAGTGAGCTCCATGGCCAAGTGGAGACTGGAGTCCACGTCTCCCAGGTCTCCAATCCAACCCTTTCACCACCCCACCGAGAAGTGGGCATCAGACAGCTTCAGCTGCGACAAGACCAGGGACACCGGAGAGGACAGAGGTCTTAGCAGGATGCAAGAGAGCCTACGGCCAAGGCAAAGTCCAGTACATACTGAGGTTCGATGTCAGCAAGACAACGCCTGGCCAGAGGAAAAGGCAAAGTTCAGAGACGTGCTGAGGTCAGACACCAGCAAGGTAGCACATGGCCAGAGACCAAAGGCAGGCTGAGCTTGGAGACCAGCAAGCCAAAGCAAGGCTAGAGGAAACCAGCAGCATGGACCTGGCCAGACTAGAGGCAAAGGCTGAGCCAGGAGTCAAGGGAAAGACGAGCTCAGAAATGGGGCAGGAGCACAAAGCCACCACCACGGAGGCCCAACAAGCAGCCCAGGACATGCTCAGATGGTGCCTCCCAGAGCTCCCAGCTCAGCAGCTGATTGCATAGGCCCCACTGCTCGTCAGTCAGCTCCTCACCCTGTGGCACTGGCACAATGAACAGCACCGTTCGCCTCCAGCGGGAGCTGTGCCCAGCCGTGCCAAAGACCCGATTCTGTTGCCGCTTGCTGGGAAGGCTGCATCCCACTCCCCAGTTGCATTTATTTATTTATGTTTACTTAAAGTTCTAGTCTTCATGGGTATTTATTTATTGCACATATCTTTGGAATTCGATAGTGGGGGCACAGAAAGCTGTACGTTCTGTAATATCAGATTATCAGGCCTCTGAGGACCATCCCTCAACCTCCCCAACATCCATGGCCTCCCTCTAGCTGGTGCCATCCTGCTGGTGCTTTGGGGCTTCAGGGCTTGGAGCCGCAAAGAAGGTGACAAGAGGGCCTTTTACATGCACACATTGAAGAACTGAACCATTTATTCTTATTCTTTTATTTATTCAAGACTTTTCTACCCTGTCCACCACTGACATCTTGGGATGGCTTACAAATAAAACAAAAACAAGCAGAGCATCTGGCAACTCAGGATTAAAAATCCCAGTTAAAACCATCAAAGGAAGATGTAACTTGAACAAATCTGTTAAATCCAACACCAAGCTCTTGTTGGAACATAGGCTCACAGATGTCTTAAAACATAATACGACCAAATTTCTAATTGGTCTATGGTTTTATGATCAAGAGGTCCTTCCTTCCTTCCTTCCTTCCTTCCTTCCTTCCTTCCTTCCTTCCCAAATGATCTGCTACACGAACCATTGGCATTACACAGCATTGTTTTTGTTAATTTACATGGGAACAGACAGGTTCTGCTCTCATTTCTCAACAGATATACAACATTTCTGGCATTCCCTAATTATATTCCAGCTACTTGTGATGCCCTACCACTATAAACAATAAGGAATGACACTGTATTGGAGCTGAGAACAAAATAGCCAGGCCTAGGGACAGGTGAATGAGTGATGCTTCAGAACCCCAAGATTCTCCAAGCATCAGCTCCCTACTTCTCCTACCTCTGTCTGCTCTCACTTTTGTAATCACTTCATCGTGCATGAACAGGAAAATCAACCAAATACTAAAGTTGTGCAAAATACACAGCTATCGAATGAGAAAGTGAGCAAAGTATCCCCCAAACTGCACATTTCCAACTCTTGTGCAATTGTCCTCAACATTAAAGTGATTTACCAAGAGTGCATTTTGAAAAAGTTGTGTGTTCTGAGAAGGTCATACATTTTTCAAATATGTATTTTGTGAACTTCAAGGCAACTTCAGGAATTTGCAGACACTTGGGAAAAAACCACACTCCAATTCACATTCAGATTCCAAATGGGGCACTTTAAAGCTATTTGCAAATGGAAGCAAAACTCTCATAGAACCCTAGCCAGACCTTTTAAAAAGCCCCAAGAAGAAATGGCAGTTCAAGAAAGCCATTAGCCTCTGAGCATGCGCCAACTGACTTCCGGGCCCACGAGTACCAGCCAGAGAAATTCTGGCACAAATGCAAAAGCAAACCATCAACCTGAAACAATCTTATCAATTCTGAACGGAGTAAGACTTTCTGAGTAAAGAGTTCACTGTGCAATAAAACTAAATTTCACCAACAGGTAAAACTTGTTCAGTCCAGCCTTAGTTCCAAGTAATGTCACTTTTTTAAAAAAATCACCTGAACTTCTCCTGGGATGTGGAGCCTCTACTTGCCTTGTACTATGTTGAAGTGAAATGGATGCAGTAGGAATGCCTTCATTCTTGTTAAAATTTCCAGATATATATCTATTTTACAGAGTGCTGTTCTCACCAAGTTTACTGCAGCTTCAGAATATTCATGCCTTTTCTCCTCTAAATCATTAATGCATTCCTGTGCATTGATAATGCACTGCTAAAAATGTGCTCACATTTAATGAAGTGGCTGCAGTTCAGTGGATGAGCACCTGTCTTGCTTGTCCGAGTCCAACTCCGGACATCTCTGGGTAGAGCCAGGAAAGGCTGAGCTCTCTGGAGTCCAGGAAAGCCACAATCCTGCGCATGTTGCATGGGAAGACAGGCTGCACACCTGGCTGGACCGCTCTGGGAGCTGCCTGCCTTTCCCTGTCTAAACATGCAGGGGGCTGCAACTTTAAGCACCTAAGAGTGTGCAGCATGAAGGAATGAGAAGCAGAAGCAGGAGACATGGAAGGTCACATGTGCTCATGGCAAGACTAATATTCCGCTGTGCTTTGCGAGTGTGCTTGTGAAAATCAGTGGTGCACAGCCTGAAAGACAAGGCAAGCTGCCCGTGCTCGAGTGGCAGGGCTAATTTTAGAAATTCCCCCAGTTCAACCAGAAGAAGAGGAGCACATGGGAAGGACATCTGGAGAAGAATGTTCCTAACTTGATCCAATGCTGGATATTCCTTTCCCCACGTATGGCGTCTCTGCCTGTTTTAGTAGAACAGGCAATGCAAGGTCTCTGGGGTCCCATTTGCACGCTTGCCAGTGTGATGCAGGAGTTGGCCATGGAGCTCGCTGGGTGACGCTGGCCAGTCCCTATTCTGCAGCACTTAGCTATCTGATGATGAAGGGGGCTTTTCCAGGCCATGCAATCTTGAGCCATAGTGGCTGTCAGATTTTCAAAGGTTCCACCAACACTGGGCCTTGCGGTGAATTTAGTTCCATCTGAAATGAGGCAGGAGAGAAAATAGTACTGTGGAAAGCTTTGGGGAGAGGAGCCCTGTTCCTCAGGGCCATCATCTCAGGGTTTTGCCTAAAACGATATGGGAAACACGGCAGGAGGTCCCTCCTTAAAGGAAGAAACTGCAGGAAGCGAAGAGATGGTTGCATGTCGCTAGATGCACGTTCCCATCATCTGACAATCATGGTGCAGGCGTCAGGTCAGAGTGGTGGCTTCTAGGTTGGTGGGAACCCTAAGACAAGGTGCAGGACAGATGCCGACCTGAGATGGTGCGTCAGCTCCATTCCCCATGTTCTGTTTGACTGAGTTATATTGTCAGTTTACGGCAGCTGCACCAGAGAAATACGATCAGCTTTTTTGGGCTCCCAGGCATGGACAGGTGGTATGAGTGTGTAATCGCCCTTGCTCAGGTATAAGCACAGCTGCTTCCATGCTCTGATGCACAGCTGGGACCCTCACACCATCTCCCCTAGAGCATCCTGGGAGCCCCCCTGCCATGACATCTGCTGTTGAGGATGGAGCTGCTCAGCCTGAGCTTGGAAACGGAACAATATGGAGGCATGACGGGTGGCTGCTCTTCATGGGTGCTGTCCAGGCCAATCACATCTGTTTGACTGTTCCGCCAGCAAATAAGACTCAGTCAAAGAGAGATGGTAAAAGGGTCACGCTTGCTTCCAACTATTTCTTTCTGGGACTGGAGTAGCCACAATGCTCAGCACTCTAGAAACAGAGATGGACAGATCTATAAATGTTGATTTCTTTCAGCATCTCTTTTCCCCTACCTTTGGTTCAGTTTGTCACGATCTTGTTCCAAAGTTTGAGAAGTTTTTAATTAAAATTTTACATGAAGACCTCTGCACGGTTCTCCAAATGCCTGTGTTTTGGTGTGCAATTTTGCATAATATTCATTTTTTGCCAGCAGGCTTCCTGGTACATTGCATTTTAATGTTATTTTGAATGGTATTGCAAAGGAGATTAGACAAATGCATGCAGGTTAAGGCCATCAATGGATTCTAGTCTTAAAATGACATATTCCCTGCTGTATGAGAGGCAAACATCTTTGGATGCCTCTTGCAGAGGAACGAGAGCGGAATGTTGCAAATGGAAGAGCAGTTCAGAGAGATACCCCCGTCAGCCAGAAGAGGCAGGGGAGGAGATGCATGGAGGGTGGGAGGAAAGTTGGGAGTCCCAGCAGAGGAAGGGGCAATGCAGGGCTTGTGCCAGCCCCAAGCCAGAACAGGCCCCGGCAGTTCCACAGATGGAGAGATCGATAATGCTACTGTAGCACCCAACAGCCAAAGTTCTCTGGGCACTGCGCAGCGGTTAAACCAATTCAAAGCACCAGGATAAAATATACTATAAAAATGTGAAAATGCAATATGGAGTAAAAAAAATCAAACCCAGAATAAAGCTGTGCAAAGATGTAAAATACTGCACAGAGTTAAAGCAGCAGAAATGGAAAGACTGGAGTGGCAGGGAAATTAGGAAGGCACTTGCCTAATGCCAAAAACAGAACCTCAGAGGTGCCAGGAAAGTCTCTTC
The DNA here is from genome assembly GCF_004798865.1 of Varanus komodoensis. Classification (NCBI taxonomy): domain Eukaryota; kingdom Metazoa; phylum Chordata; class Lepidosauria; order Squamata; family Varanidae; genus Varanus; species Varanus komodoensis. The sequence goes on from NW_025335440.1 coordinate 3,229,631, forward strand.
CAGATGCTCATGCCACACCTGGGAGGCACCACAGACAATGCTTGCTTCTCAATACCACCCGCCTTGTATTCCTCAGCAGAGGTGCTCAGAGAAGGACCACTGAAAATGAACTTAGAGATCAGGTTGGGGGATATGGGAGTAGGGCATCTTACAGCTAGCCCAGCCCCAAACTGTTCAGAACTGTGACTATTAGCAGAAGCACTCATTCTTCAGGCCTGCAATTTGAATTCGAGCATATGGTGCAAAGTTCCTCTCCTGCTCACATGCCAAGGCAGCAGGTCTGCCTCCTGGAACGTCCAGCAAGCCTAGTTTACCCCGGGGCTTCTGAGGTGGCTCCCTTTTGAGAGGCTGAAGTTCCAGACAAAGGAGAACCCGGTCCTGCATCTTCACAGTTGAGTTCATGGGCAGAAAGTGCACAGACATTTGTACCTGTGCCAGATGAAATGCACACTTTTCCCACTCAAGCAACAAGAAAAATAGGGCAGGAACTAAAATAAGAGCGAGGCAAACTGAGCTCTTAGCTGTATACCATTATGTGTTGTTGCTTGTTGATGTTGTGTATATGGTTGCTTTATTTTTGTTATTTTATGGTGTGCTGTGGTTATATCGTTGTCACTGTATCGGTGCATTGTGTTTTCATTTTGTTATTTTATTGCTGCGATCCTCCTAGAGCGTCCTATTAGCATGGAATGCAAGTTTAATAAATAAATAAATGCGCTCGAGCATCCACCTATGTCTCTCTGCATCATTTCATCAATGCATTTCCAAAACATGACATAAATGTAAGTGACCAACGCATTTTGATGACCGCTTTTGATTCTGTGGGCATGTGTGGGTGCACACAACAAAAACCAAAATGGCGGACTCCTTTTGGAACAGGGATACTGCTAACACTAAACATTTCTGTAGGGTAACATGAAGGATTATCCTCTCTGACGATTGTCAATGTTTATTCTGAAGTCCACATTTCAGTACAGATAGCATGGCTGCAGTCCCCATCTTGGTACACGAGAACTGTGCAGAAGACCCTCTGTGGCTGAAGCTTGCTATCCTTTAAGCATCCCAAATAGCTATGCTGCAATGACTGAGTTTTTATAATGCCTTCTGTGTCTTTTGGTGTGAGTCATCATTAGATTTGTTCCTTAAGCAAGACACTAATTAAGTATCCATTCTTTTGTGGGCTCAGGAAGAGCTAATCTATAGATGGAAATGATCTAATGCTGAGAAATTTTCCTGCTAGGAATGCTCAGTATTTGGCTTCCAGGTAGTCAGGAAAAGACACGGGGAGATCTCTCCTGCGAAAAGGAATTTTGCTGTTTGCTCAGGATTTTAACAGGGTCAGCCTCCAATATGGCAACAAGATCAGACCTGCAGGGGTGGCGTTGATCCTGGTAGAAGGCAGAAGGCAGTGGTAGAAGGCAGCCTAATTCAGAAAAGTGCCAGAAACACTGGCAAGTATGCAGACGAGAGGAGGTGCCGTCTGCTGTAGGAAAGAGAGGGGAAGTTCTGGTCTCCCAGCCAGTTTGGTCTAAGCACCCAAGACACCACTGAGGAAGGCTGACAAGAGCCAGAAGCTGCTCAGCGCCAGCGCAGGACCTCTTCACAAGAGCAGCCTTCCACAACCTGGTGTTCTCCAGATCTGTAGGACTAGCAGAGTCAAATGATCAGGAATGCTGGGAGTTGTAGTTCACAATGTATGGAGGGCACTAGACTGAGCAGGGATATGCTAGGAAGTCACTGGCACTTAAGGTCAGACTCACAGGTGTACATGCACCATACCTGCCTGTGCGATACTTAGAGACAGTGTGCTGAAGGGGTGAAGAGTATGGGACTGGGACTCAGGAGATCTGGGTTCTAGTCCACACTCAGTCATGGAACCTACTGGGTGACTTTGGACAACTCACAGACTCTCAGTCCAACCCACCTCACAGGGTTGTTGTTGTAAGGATAAGGTTGCAAGCATTGGGGAGAATGATGTAAGCTGTGTTGCGTTCTTTGTAAGAAATAAGACAGGCTATAAATCTAATAAATAAATAACATGGAGAGCTGTTTTAAATGCCTTCACTCACCAACACTTTCATGGGGGAAGAGGCTGGATTAGGGTAGGATCTTCCTGATTTGAGGAGAGTGAGCCAAGGTGATTTGTTTTCCTAGGGGAGGAAGGTTGCACTTTTACTGCAGTGGCACAAGACATGGCGGATGGGGCCTTTCTGTCACCCCACAAGGAACGCCGGGCGGTTTAGCCAGAAAGTGCAGGAGCTCTTCTGGCCAACCAGTAGCACCTCTTGTGCGCACGCTCCCCTGCAGGAACATGTTTCATGCCAGCAAGGTACAGTGCATGGCTTGTGGGACCCCCACCTTCCTTCACCACAGGAGGAAGGGTCAGTGCTCTGTCCCCACCAGCACTGCTAGCAAAGCCATCCCAGAATGGCCCCAAGCAAAGCGGCTGGAAAGTGGGGAGGCTGCCCCACTGGATGAGTGGGAGAAATTCCTGAGCAAAGTCTTCTAGCAGGAAGCTACCTCAGCTTTAGTTAAGGTCACCGAGGGTTCCTGCTTATGCCAGCTTTTCTTTTGCAGTCAAAAGGCTGCCACGCAGGTGCTTCGAGTAACCACAAGTTTGGCACAGAGTCTGGGGCTGGATCAGTGTGGGCCGTCCTGAGCTTTGGTGATGGAGCAGGATGCAGATTCCAATGCATTTCAAAATCAAGTAACGTTTTCTCTGTAGGGTTTCAAAGGTTATGAGCATGCCTGGGTGTAGAAGAGGAAGGGAGAAGGAGAGAGAAGGGGAAGAGAAGGGGAAGAGAAACTAGATTAATTTTAAAAGGTTATATTGATTGCAGTCGAGCATAAACCTCAGGCAAGGGTGTTATGTAATTACCCACTCTGAGCAGTGCTGCAGATGAAGACAGCTGCTTTCCCCTCTGCTTTGCCGTTCTGCTTTAGCGGCTCCTTGATGCAGCGAAGCAACTCGGGCAAAAGAGATTACAGGCTTGCTCCAAGTGGAGCATCTGTGGGCTCATACATTTTTAACTTTAAAAGGAGCCAAAGAGGGCAGAGTCTATGATCCTAGATATACTTACGAACTAAAGCAGTTCTTGAAAAGTGTTCTTGAAAAGTGCGTGTTTCATTTTGTAAAATGTGCGCCATTGCAAAAGGTGACAGGAACATCTCCTAGAAGTGAAGGAAGGGACACATGATTCTATGCACCCAACTGTTTCATTTCCTCAGAAAGCCCTGGGACAGCTATGGCCACATTTCTTTCAGGGCATGCTTTCGACTTGCAAGTTTATCAATGAAATATATACACACTTCTTTAGGCAGGTCCAAACAGAATGTTCTGGAGCTTAGTTCAACCTTCTCAGCCAGTGTGCACAGCTAAACCTTCCTTTCTTCGTCCCAGCTGAATTTCAGCTTTTGCAGTGTGGAGGATGGTGAGAAGACTTGTTTGGCTTCTGGCACTGTTTCCCCTCAGAAGTAGAAAGAAAAAGTGAGGAAGGAGGATGTTGTGGCCAAGCCAGAGAGGAAGGCAAGGTTTTTTATTCCTGTGTGGATTTGCAAAGCCTAACTGAAAAAGCAAAGGAATGAAAAATGAGGGACCTGTGGACATATGGACTGAACCAGCTTCTCTCTCTGGCCTTCAGATAGCGATGTTTTACAGGGATGTGCAAGGATTGGTTTGGTATGGTTTCCCTACCCAATTAAATGTTGTTTTTTTAAAAATCACATTTAGTTCTTAAATGACATCCTTTATTAGAACCATACTTGTATTAATGATGCACCCAAGTGGTGGATGCAGCACAGCATCTCTTGCTGGCTCTTTCCTGGTGGCCACTTTTATTTACCCAGAAAGCTCCAGATGTTGCATCATTTTAGGATCCTTCGAGAAGAACAGGATGATCCTCCAGTGGCAGCTGCCATTTATTTTATTTATATCTCACCTTTTCCTTTTGTAAAGAACTCAAAGCAACTTCTTGGCTCTCAATCTTATCCCCAGAACAACAGCCCTGTGAGGTAGGTTGGGCTGAGTATCTGCGACTGGCCCAAGCCACCTGGGTGCTTCGGTGGCTGAGCATGGACTTGAACTGAGTCCCAGTGCCGCGTCCTTAACCGCACCACACCGATTCTAAGCACATTTCCTAGGAGGGCTCCGTAATGCTCTGGGACGACTCAACATCTTAGGCATTCTGCATAAGTAAGATGATGGATGCCAAGAAACTGCAAACATTCTGCTGCCACCTGAGAAATTCCAGCCTCCTCACCCCCAAATTGTGCAAATGGATTTTAATGCCATATCCACAACTGTGAATACTGGAAAACCTTCTCGTGATGCTCCCATTCAGTCACTGCAAAAGCGCATTTGCTTTGGGAAGACTGGAAACTGGAAACTGGCCCCCAACCGAACTGGGACCAGTTCAGTTAACTGTTTCATTTGTTTCAAAATAAATTTCCTGCCCAAGTATTTTAGATATGGAAGTTCTGCTCTGTGCTTACTGGACAGTCAGAGAAATCCATTCTTCCAGCTCAAGGAAGGCTGTTTGCAGGCGATGTCTGACTAGTAGTCCACAGCCCGAGAAATTCAGCCCAAACACCCACTGCTTCTTGGCCCATGCTGCTCTTTTTACCAAGTCACCAAGTCACAGCATTGGCAAAGAATGAAGGAAACGTTCAGAAAGGGTCAATCAAAAGGGTTAGGGGGCTGGAGCAAGAAAAGCTCTTGGGGTTTTTTAGCTTAGAAGAGGAGGGGCCGGGAAGACAAAGGTTTACGTAATAATGTGGAGAAAGTGGAAAGAAAGCCATCCTCTTTCTTCTCTTCCATACCACTAGCATTTGGAGAATCAGCCAGTGACCCTGATTGGTCTAAAATGTGTCCATTCTTCTAATTTTTGCCACTCTAATCCTGATTGCTAAAATTTGAAATTTGAAAGCTTTAGATTTATTGGAATCTCTTGAATGTTTGAAGGGGCATCCGATACATAGCATTACAAATGTGGAAGGGGTACTGTGTGGTCATTTATGAAATATTGCCTCTAAATAGCAGCACTAAGCACCATCAATTGATCCCCATCACTTATGAAATCATAAAAGTGAATATTATACAGAGAGCAAATGTAAGGAAATTAATATTTGGCAGACAGCCAGAGAGTCCAAGAATATCTGGAGATCAGCTTCAAACTATTAAAATCCACCAGGGATCATTTTTGAGGAGAATTTGGAGGAAATGTTTTCAGCCACTTAGAGCTGCTCAGTTCACCTGTCCTGTCCATGGGATGCTCTGAGATGCCCTTGGGTAACTCCTCCAGTTTTTGTCATTTCCAATATCAAATAAAACAGGGCGGAAGGGAGGGAGGAAGGAAGGAAGGAAGGAGGGAGGGAGGGAGGGAGGGAGGGAAGGAAGGAAGAGAGATGAGGAGAGAAGTCAACTCTCCATGAATCTTACACTCCTTACCCCATATGGAGGTAACAGATTAAATCATGTAAAAAAGTGCTTCTCATGGATTTATGGGCTAGAAGAGTGAACAGTTTCATTAAGGGAGTTTTCTACAGCTGCTTTTCAGTTGCAGCCCAACCACATTTGCGAGGGACCCAAGAGTTCCTTTCCACCCACGTGCCCTCTCCCTCTTGATGGGGTCAAATGTCTCCGCGTGGGTCAAGCACGGAGGCACAGCTCTCCGCCCCCTCCATTGTCCCTCCTTCACTGGCGTGGGTTCAAGGCAGCGGCTCCCACTCGGTGTCGCTGCGTCCCCACATCCGGAAGTCTCTGCAAGAGCAAGAACAAAGTGGCGCACACCTTATGATGATGGCTAGGAACAGAAAGAGTGGCAGGCGCCTGGCTGTGGGCTAGAGATGAAAGGCGCCTGCCTCTCACACTTTCCCGACACGGCGTAATTGGAACCGTGCACTTCCGAGCGGCAGTGGAACTCGACCACGAGGAGGCAACTTTGCATCAATGAGCTCAGGGTCACGGAGGGCTGGCTTGATCAGCCCCCTTTGACTTCCTCTAAGAGCATGTCTGGTTGCTTCTTTTGGAGGCTCCGGGCCTCCATTCACATTTTACCGCCTCAGCAAAAATAGCCATCTGAATAACAATCCCTCTCTGGAGAGCGCAGAGCAAGGGACTTCTGCCATTCTGGGAACCAGCTTGGCATGGTGGTGAGGTGGTTGGACTGGGACACGGGAGAGCCAGGTTCTAGTTCCCACTCAGGCAGTAAGCCCACTGGATGACTGTCAGCCAGGCACTGACTCTCAGCCTATACTCCTTCACAGGGCTGTTGTGTGAACTAAAGGATGGCATGGAAAGAAGAAGGATCGTATAAGCCTCTTTTGCTTGTTTATTTCATTTCATTTCATTTATATCCTGCCTTTCTTCCTTCCAAGAAACTCAGCAGTTTACATAGCAACATAACCAGAACTTACATAATTTGGATTGCCTGATTCCTGGCCCTGCATTCTTTCTTAACCATTGGTGTACCACAGCGCCTCTCACTCTGAACTCTTTGTGGGAAAAGAAATGCAACTCATTAATTGAATGTTGGTTTTGTGTGCAGAATGTTGATAATTGCATGAGGCCTGTGGATGCAGCCAGAGCTCTCCCCATCCAAATTTCTCCCTGTACCAGAGTTCCCCGGCGTTTTGGGTTGGTGAGCAATTACAGATCTTCCAGGATGCCATGGGCATTCTGATAAAGCAGCTGCATGATGGGGAAGACCTCGGCCTTTCGGAAAAGGCCTGCCATGCTGACCATGAGTGCCCAAGAAACCCTCCTTTCACAGAAGCTGCACTGGTGAGGCCAAAGGAACCGTGCTGTGCCAAGAACCCAAGGACAAGGCAGAGCTGAGCTTGAGCTCCACCATGAAAAGGCACTCTTTTGGAGCAAGCCAGAGATGGGGCTGGAGGGCAGCAGTTCGCTGGGCAGCTGGCCAGTCTCCCCATCTGCAAACATACTTTCAAAGTCTTCCGTATCAAAATGAAAGTTAGGAGGTTAAGGCAACCTAGGAGGTACCAAGAAAGTGTGCCATGTTTTATGGTACGCAATGAACATGCGCACTGAGGTACACTTCTGGAAGAGAGCAAGCGAGGAAGCCTAGCCTGTGTCTGCTTATACCGCTGTCTAGAAATGCATGCAGAAACCAGTGTGAGGGGGTGGATTCAGCCCCCGGATACGGGCACCTTAGCTGGCCCCAATTCATTCCGAAGTCACCCAGGCCAGTGGTTGGTCTTCCTCCTTCAAAGTGGCTGAATTTGTGTGTTTGTTTTTTAGAGCTAGGAAGATCTGTGTAAAGTTCTGCCACAATTTGCACAATTCGTGTAAACTCTGGCCACAATTTGTGACTGAATGTTACACAAATTGTTCTGGCTTAAAAATAAGTCAATAGATATGCAAATCACAGCCCAATTCAGAAGCCACCAAAGCCTGACACAAATACAAAGCAAAACACTGCAGCCCATTTTTGACTCTGACGTCAGCCAAGTACCAAAAGTCTTCTGGGGACAGGCGGGTTGAGTGTCTCCATGTCACCCATCCCTATCAAAAGGCTTTTTGTGTGGTGTTTTATTAGAGGGCAAATGCCCATCAGTAAAACACACCACCCAAAAGAGCATCTGGATACAAACACTTCACGTTTTCTTTCTCAGTGTGCTTAATCAATGCACAGGTTATGTTGAGGGAAGGATAATTCAAATGAACTGAGGAGCTCAAATCATTTGCAAATTGTGCATGCTCAATTCTGGCACTAATTTTAGACATTCCTTTACTTAAAATAGAATTCAGAGCAGAATGTAGGGCAAGACGAGGCAGGGAAACAAGGAAACAGAGATGAGGAACTTACGCTTTCCTGATTTTGTGGGGTTATGAAGTCCACCATCTGCCTGTTAGCTGGGGTTGATGAGAACTAGAGCCCAGCAACATCTGGAGGAACATGGGTTCTCAACCACTGATCCACTGCAGCTTCCCTCTTTCCTCATTAGAAAACTGTAGAAAAGGAGCAGGCATCTTGAAACTTTGGGGAAAATCACCTGTGGACATCCACCACCTGAAAGCTGTAGCCGGAAGGAATGGCTTCCATGTTTGACTGGACCATCACAGGTAGAACACCTCCAGCTCACCTCAAATGCAATGTTGTAGCCTTTTCCCCAGTTTGCCATTCAGACACCATGCTAAATTTGCAGGTGTATATGCTTGATCCCTCTGTACTAGATTATGTGCTCAGTTGACCTGAGAATCTGCCACATGCACAAGGATTTGCACATGCACATTATCACAGGACACTGAAGGCCTTCCAAGATCTATGTGAGCTACGGAGGTCCGAGAAATGCATTTCAGTTCGGTTTTGATCCAGATTTACCAATTCACACTTTCCAAACCAAACCAAACCAAACCAAACCAAAGCTTGGCCTCACTCTGCATTTCTGAGCTTGTACTCTAAGCCATAGAACAGGAATGAATGTAATATAAAATATGTACTTTTGAAAAATGTGCACAAATGTGCTTTACTCATTGGGAGCAGATATGCACAATTGATGCAAATACTTGGACAATATGCACAAATTTTCATGTACAAGGAACAAAGCATGTAATAAGAAAGGGACTCAGGTTGAAACAAGCTTCAATATGGAATTTGGGGAACTTCAGCAAAGCTGAGTTTGCTAAATTTACCCTAACTAGAGTAAATTTCTTGGGCAAATTTCTTACCCAGCCCATGTGCTGAGGAGTCCTGGGATGTGCAGGCAGGTGTGCGTAATTCTTTAAATTAATTTCTATCCAGAGTCTCCATTGTATAGACCACATTTAACAGTTCTCTTTTGCAGCCTCTCTTCTTGCCCCTTGCCACCCCCCACAAAAATAATGAAAATCCTTGTCTTGCACAGAGTGAAAGGAAAAGAAAAGATTAATACTAGGACTTAAAAGCTCTGAGTTATGTCTCTTGCTTTAGGGGGGGAAAGAAGGAGATGACAAAATGGAAAGCAAGACTGAACTTGGAGACTTAATTGATGTAGTAAAAAAAAATCCTTGAGTGGTGACATTGAGATGCAAGATAACATTAACCCGGGTTTTTATTTTCAGTCAAACACAACTTGACAGGAAGGCACTAAAAGTAAATGAAAGGAAAACAAATGGGAGCAGGTAGTAATGACACGCCGCTTTGCAAAAGCCTCTGAGGGGAAAGAGAGACACTGGAGACGTCCAGATTAGAAGAAAGATGCCAGGCCTGAAAAAAGATGTTTGAATGGGGAAAGGACGTATTAGCCATAACAATGGGATTGCTTCAAGGTCTGACCTGTGTTAGGGGAAGAGAACCTTGCAGAACAAATTGTATTCACACACATTTATATGGGCTACACTGCAAAGCTAGAAAGGCCTAATATTAGAAATCAGGGTCACTAAAACCTCAGGGTATCCTAACACTGGACTTCTGAGGCAGCCTCTGAATGTGACCAGCATTAAGATCAGGACCTACACAAATGTATTCTATTTTATTCACTATATTCACAAAAGCCCCCTTGCAGAACAAATGCAATGTTAAAATGCATCGAACATGAGGAATGATTGCGCCAAAGCACCGCTCAAGCGCAGGTTGACTGGTGGATATCCCTGCGCAACCGCTTGTGTGGTTGCAACGTCTCTCTGAAAGCCACATGCTGGGGAGGAGCAAGAAGGAGAGACTTAGGCCTTCCCACAGCCAACCATGACGGGTGAGGGCGACCAGGAACATGGTCCAATGTATTCACCTGAAGGGTGCCAAGTTGGAAAAGGCCCTGTGCCTTTAGGCCCTGGTGCACGCAGCCAGAGCTCCTCTGAGGCTTCTCGGGGCCAAGTTTTCAGAGGGTGGCAGAGAATCACAGAGAGCATTAGGAGAGCCGGGCTTGCTCCAGGCACTCTTGGATCTTCAGACAGGACGTCCGTCTGTCATTTCCCCTGAGCTAGAAGGGGAGCGGGAATGACGAGGAGGGGAGTGGCCCAGCACCCTCCAGGATGCTGCCCCGATGCTCAGTCCTTCCGCTTTCCCGGGGCCTTTTGAGCACTGCACTGCAAGGCGTGCAAGGGCTCCACCGCAAAGGAGACGTGCTCCACGCTGCGTTGCTCTGGCTCTTCGTCCCCCATGAAGCGCCATTTGCTCATGCTCAGCCCTCCCTATCGTTGCCTCCCCTCGACCATTCCCACTTGCACTCGCATTGTCCCCATTTCAGCGCAATGCCTAATGGACCGGAATTGTTTGCCTGCGCAGCCTTCCACATGACCGGTTTTGCACTGCCATTGGGCCTTCAGGCGCTGTGCATGCAACGGGGAGGGGAGGAGCGTGGGAGAGCGCGTGTGGACAGAGGCAGCCGGCTGCGCTAAAATGGGCCGCTGGTGGAGCACCGGAGGGTCCAGGCAGGCTGGGGCAGCCACAAAATGGGCCTCTGTCAGGACCACCAATACCAGCTCACACAGAAGGCAATGAAAAGTCCTGAAAAGGGGACTCTGCTCTGCCAAGGTCTACGTGCAATTTCCCTTTATGTCTGCAATTTAAATGTCCTGCACCGAGCAGGGAGTTGGACTCGATGGCTTCATAGGCCCCTTCCAACTCTGCTATTCTTTGATTCTTTTCTATGAGCTGGAAATACAGTACATTGCTCTGGAGAGGAAAGACAGTGAACAGGTCATCTCTATGCTTCTGCGTCTTCAGCTGTCCCAGCGCTAATTGTGGATGGACATCCACAAGGCTGGCCTGTTCTTATGGCCATTAAGAAGCAGACTCCAACTCTAAAGACCTTCCAGTAAAAGGGACCTTCAGATAGTGGACTGCCCTCTAAAAGCCATCTCAATAGAGGGCTCTCTTCTGTACGTAGGCCACCTGGCTATCTTGGACCAAACCCAAGATTGTTCCCCTTCACAGGGACCTGCAAACAGGGAGCAGGGAGCCCGGCTCATCTGAATCCGCCAGTGTACCAGGCAATGCCCAAGCCAGACGTCACTTGCCTTAACAGTACTATTAAAGAATCCAACAGGGATTGCAAGAATCTGTGGCACTCGAGCTCACCAAAGTCCTCTGAATTCCCTCTTGAGGCTTGTTCTAACTTGCGTTGGAGTCAGGTTGAGAGCTTTCTGGGTTGGTTGGTTGGTTTTCACATGAAAACCTCTGGGTATTTTCCTCAAATGGAAGCATCAGTTGTGTGCATTTTTGAAAGTGTGCTCATTTCGAAATGCACGCTTTTTGAAAAGGGAGACATACCACTGAAGGCTTTTGCAGTCCACAAATCACACGGCAAGCTCAGAAATGCCCAGGCATCAGCTGAAGATTGCTTCCAAGTTTGATCTGGAACACGTGATCTGGATAAATTTGTGATGGCCAGCAAATTTCTTGTACATCCCTAAAAGACCAAAGCACATTCAAAATGACAGCAAGAGGCACGGCAGAAACCTTTGTTTGCTGTAACGGCAAGGGCAATATTTCTTCCAAGCCTCGTCAGCTGGCAGCAAGCATTAATCCATAGCAATGTCACGTACGAAAGCAGAGAAGTGTAGGAGTTTAGGTGAAAAAGGAACTGGCTGTTCCCAGCTTACAGTCCAGGTGTGGGGCAGAAGGAAGGAGTTTCCCCCATGGGAGCCGCACCAAAGCTCATCTGGGCAAAGCGTTGTGGCACAGCTGACGATGGGCTGGAGAGCGCGTCATTCGATGTGTCAGTGATGGCTGCCCCATTGACAGCAGCTGCAACTGGAGGCCATCAGGGCTCCATTGCCTCAGCCTGTTGGTCCCGGGCTTTACAGAGTTTCTTGCGTAGCAGCTGAGGGCCTGGCTCAAATGTGCAGCCAGCTTCGTGGCAGACCAGACGAGCCAGAAATGCAGCACTGTGTGCACCCCTTTCCACACTGCTCTTCCTTCCTATCCCTGCTATTGCCAGCAGGGGTGGCATTGCCAGCAGGCGGAGGGAGTGGTTGTCTCTGGTGCTGGGTGGCGGCAGCCAGAGCTAGGAGCAGACATCTTGCCCCGTGTGGCCACTCTGCAAGCCCTAAGTTACCTTTTAAGGTGCCATGGAGGTTCCCACCCCATAACCCATGTGGGAGACAGATTCATCCACTAGTCCAGTTGTGCAAGGAAATAAGAGTGGGTGATATCTTTTTGACATCAAGCTGCAAAATGTCTTCAACCTAGTCTTGGAATTCTCACTAAATCCCCTGGACCTGTGACCTTCTTCTTCTTTTTTTAAGTTTATTTATATCATTTGTAAATTGTTTATGTTTAAACATTTGTTTATTTAAAACAGCACCTCTGGGCAGCTCACAAGCACGAGATAAAAACTCATTGAAAACATAATAAAAACCAATAACACATTAAAAACGGCCATGAAATACAGTAACAAATACACAACAAAGGCCTTGTGGTAACTAGTTATTTATTTATTTATTTTTAAAAGGAAGGTCACCGAAAAGAAAGTAAGGAAGGCACCAGGCGAATCTCCCTGGGGAGAGCATTCCACATCTGGGGAGCAGCTGCAGAAAAGGCCCCCCTCTCGGTGGCCGTCCCTCTCTTAGGAATCTTGTCAAAGTGCCATACTATTGACACTGGTACAGTTCAGTGGTTATTATTTTGCACCAAGTGCTCCCTGACGCAAACGCATGGCCCTTGACGCATGTGGTGGTCATGCGCGCTCTTTTACAAGCACCTGGCAGTTCGAAAGCAGCTCCTGCCAACCTAGCAGTTTGAAAGCATGCAAATGCAAGTAGATAAATAGGTACCACTTTGGTGGGCAGGTATCAGCATTCTGTGCTCCTCAGCATTTAGTCATGCCGGCCAAATGACCACGGAGACTGTCTGCAGACAAATGGTGGCTCCCTCAGCTAAGAAACAGAGATGAGCACCGCCCCTAGAGCCAGACACAACTGTCATGGGGAAACCTTTACTATTTTACCTCTATTGAAGGGCTCCCCATTCAATTCCAGTTGAAAGGTGGCCCTAAAAGTCACTCCCCCTCAACAGCCAGTATATGAACAATGGACCAGATATGGTCACCTGCCCTTTCCTGAGACAGACAGCTCAGGAAATAATTCCCATAGCGGTTATTTCTGGATGCACATAAACATACATCTAAATCAGAAAATTCAAAGTTTATTCACTTGGGTCCTCTTTTCTCCATTTTTGTGATGCATTACCCTGTTGGGGTGGATGTCCTATAGATATACCTTGCTATCTTTGCTGAAACCCACCCCAAGTTGATGAAGAAGGAAGGGCATTGTTTGGCAAGGAATAAGTTAACAGGTGCCAGCCTTCAGCACCAAGCGCAGCCTAGCACTTAAGGGACAGGGCTGGCCTCGTTACCAAAGGTGGAGCGTGTAGGATGAGTTCTGCTTGAGCCACAACTATTTAGACATATCTCTTTCAAGAGGAAACTCCCATGGGGCAAGATTACTGGCAGCAGCCTCTCTTTTTCTGAAGCTGTCCCACCCCCAATTTAGGATGTTAATAAAAAAAGTGTGGGGGGGGGGCAATTCCAGAACTCTTTGCCTGTGCAATGTGACATGAATTCATTTCCAGCCGTCAATGCAAGACCACAGGGGAGCATCACTCAGGTCCATCACTTGGCAAGCTCATCTCACTGCACAATTCACAAAGCTGTTTTTCCCAGGAGTCTTTTCCGTCCGTCCGTCCATCTCCCAGGCCCATCCAACATCCTTCACCTCTCCCCCCTGCCTTGTTTCAGCACCTCCAAGTAAAACTGAGAAATGCTCACTTGGACTGTTGGATTCTTCTGGAAAAAAGAACCGCTGCGCAAGCAAGGCAGCCCTGTGAAGTCATGGAAGAGTTTAGCAGAAATATAGGGCACTGAAGGATCATACATTTATAGCAAATGATCTCCAGGCCATAAAGATAGGATGGTTCTTCAAAATCAGACCAACAAATCAACAAACCTGCATGCCAAATGCATGTGAAAAAGGATCGACTGCATCTCCCTTGGAGTAAACCAATGCCAGAGAACCAGATCAGTGAGAAATTTTGTGACTCCCAGTGATTAATTGGTGGGTTGATTCTGTTGCCTTCCTAAAAGATGGGAGGAAGAGATTTACCTTGGATTTTGCTCAGGGCAAAATGTTAGTGGACACTCAGAAGATGTCTTCTTCCCAGCAGCCCTGCTTCATTGGTGGGGCCTAAGCTTCACTTGTAGAATGTGTTGTGGAAAATTATTCATGCATTTATTATATTTATATCCCTCTTTTTTGCCTTTCAAGGAACTCAAGGTGACTTACATAAATCACCTCTTCTTCTCTATCTTATCCCCTCAACAACAACCCTGTGAGGTAGGCTGAGTGGAGAGTCTGTGACTGGCCCAAAGTCACCCAGTGGGCTCCTTGGCTAAATGGGGATGAGAACCCAGATTGCCTGAGTTGCAGGCTCATGCTCTTAACCACTACACCACACTACTCTCTTTGTAGCTCTCTCTCTCCCTCTCTCTCTCTCTCTAGCAATAGGCCAAAAATAACAACTGCATGAGAGGTGGAAATAGCTAAGCAGACACTCCACTGGCTAACAATCCAACCGAGCAGTTCTGTGGCCCCGATGCATCATTTGCAGACTAGAGGATAATCAGATTTCCACTTCCAAGGTCAGAAACACTATTCCATCCCCAGAGCTAAAATCCACGCTCCAAGCCTCCTCTATCGAAGACCCACGCTAGTGGCTTCTCTTGGAACAGAAATTTGACCTTAAAGAGGGCAAAAGAGGGGCATTCTCAGGGGAGGAGAGGGCAGGGGAGGGGAGGGGAGGGGAGGGGAGGGGGCCGCTGAGACAGGAAGAATTCTGATGACACGCCTCCCCACCAAACTCTTGCTCCAAACTTCAGAGCAAAAGGAAAGGGGATGCAGAATTCACCTCCCCTATCCCAAGCCTTGTGAGCATGAGGGCCCAGCCAAAGTGATTGCATCCTGACCAAAGTTTACCCACTTTTCATTACTTTTTCCTTTCCTGCAAAGGAAGCAGATTTCTGCCTGCTCTGCAAGAATGGGAAGAATTCTGAATGGTTCTTCTCCTGGAGGAACGGGCAGGTTCTCACTTGCCCTGTGCGTGTAGGAGGTGGCCATCTCCAGCAATAGCGAAAATGAACAAATGAACACAAATTAAGATGTTCATTAAATGCTTTTGTAATGAAGGGAATAAAATTTCACCCTCCAATAAGTTGTGATGGCTTAAAGGTTCTTAAATTAAATACGCTTGGTTACTTTTCCTAACAGGTAAGAGCATTTTCCACAGTTAAATAAGCTCTCGATAGGCTTTCCTTTAAGGCCGGGGTTCCTTAAATGTAACTCCGACAAATTCCTCCCAAACAAAAGAGATTTCCTCTTCCTACTTCTGATTTCCAGGATGATTCAGAGGGTTCAGGGGCTACTTGCTGAAGTTTCCCTGGTCAGACAAACAATTGCAGGTCCTTATGTCTTCTCTTGCAATGTATAGCTGTGAAAGCTGGACCATAAGGAAGGCTGCATGCCAAAGAATTGAGGCCTTTGAATTGTGGTGCTGGAGGAGACTCCTGCGAGTCCCTTGGACCGCAAGGCAATCAAACCGGTCAGTCCTAGAGGAGATCAACCCTGACTGTTCTTTAGAAGGCCAGATGAAACTCAAATACCTTGGCCACCTAGTGAGAAGGAAGGACTCCCTGGAGAAGAGCCTAATGCTAGCAACAAAAATGCCAAAAGAAGAAGGGGACGGCAGAGGATGAGGTGGCTAGAAGAGGTCACTGAGGCAGTGGGGCTGAGCTTAGGTGGACTCCAGAGGATGGTGAAAGATAGGAAGGCCTGGAGGAATGTTGTCCATGGGGTCGCAATGGGTCATACATGACTTCGCGACTAACAACAATGTCTTCTCCCAAACTCTGTCCAGAAGGAACTTTGACTTCACTGGTCACAGCATTGCCAGTAGAACTTGGTCGCATGTTGTGGCCAAGATGATCAGCCACTCTCCCCTTCTGCCATGGCTTTTAGGAGAACTTGCAAAGATGGGATTCTCTTCCACATGATGTAGCGATGGCTGCAAATCTGGACAGGTTTTAAATGGGTTTGGAAAAATTCAAGGAGGTGAACTTCTCCCTGGTCCCTCCCTTTCCCCTTTCGGGAAAGTTTCTGGACCAGCTTCAGGGGGCTCTGCTACTGGACAGCAAGACGATGCAAATGGCACAGATGCTCCAGTGGAGCAGCTTGTTTCTCCCAACGCCTCCACACTGGGTCAAGGACTGGGTCTTGCACCTGAAAACCCTTCCTCCCCTTCTGAAGCAGGCTGATTCACACGGCTGGCCTGAGAAACCTCACTAGGGAACCTTGAAGGAACTTCAGAGCCTTTGCCCGCACCTTGCTCGTCCTCCCCCTCCTCTTCAGAATCTGACGCAGGCTCCCACTGAGGGTCTGCACAAGAGCGTGGCCCACTCAGAGGGGATCCACCACTCCCTGACAGGGCAGCCATCGGCCTCCATTGGCCGAAGGGCAACTGCAGGAGAGGATGGATGCAGGAAATCTGGCCTGAACAACCAAAACACGGGCACTGGGTGAGCATCGTGCTCTTCCCATTCCTCTTCTGAGGCTTCAGTGTGCACTCGCGAGAAACTTTCAGAAGTCCCTGAAAGAGTCCCCTGGCACCAGAAAGTGGGATATTAGAATTTTAAAATAAATAAGGCTGCACTGATATTTGCAGGCAAAAGAGGAAATGTCAGCAAGGGCTGTTCCCCCCCTCCCCGCCCCCCGGTTGTGTGGGCATGACAATCTCATTCATCTCTGCTACTTTCATCTCTCAGGAAAGCCGTGTGTATGATTCATGCCAGAAAGTGCCACTGTGAGAGCTGCCCAGAAAGCAAATCTCTGGAATTGGGGTGCAAAGCCTCCTGTGGAACTTCTACGGCTCCCTCCCCCCGTGTGGGAAATGGAAGGATGGACACAGCTGGCAGAACCTTAGGAGGCGAAGGAGGATGGGGGTTTATAGACAATGGAGTTGTGGTACATCCATGTTTCCCTGGATTAGGGGAGGTGGAGGAGAACAACAATGACAAAGGCAGTGGGAGGGTTCACATGTCACAGTGCAAAACCCTGTATGGAGTTTGTGGTGCATGTTTTTTGCTTGCAGGGCATGACACAGGATTAATTGGTTTCTATGCTAGCATGGTTTCTAGCATAGGGCCTGAGCGACCCTGCAAGAACCAGGAGGCTCTTTCAGGGAGCAAGAAGAGCAATTCTGCTGTGCAGCTGGAGGTCCTGGAGAGAAGCAGAAAAGGCCTTCCAGCACGGCTGTTCTTTGCTACAGCTACACAAGTCATCTCCAGCCCTGCTCCAGCTCTTCCTGCTTGCTCCAGTTAATCCCTGCCTGGTTCCAGTCTGCTCCTGCCGTGCTCCCATTTGGTCCTGCACACTCTAGTCCGCCTTTGCCCTGCTCCTGTGTGTTCTGGCTTGTTCCAAGTTGTTCCTGCCCTGCTCCAGCCCGCTCTTGCCTGGACCACCCTCCCATGACTGCTTCCCTGGCATCGGACCACTGGACTGTTCCTGGACTGTGCTCCCTCTCTCGCCTGTATAATATTGGGCTGCCTGCTGCCTTGGCCCTGACCCCCCACTGCTGTGGGCCCTGGTCCCGCACCAGCACCCTGGTCCTGGCATTCTGCCTGTCCCAGCTGCCACCCAAATCCTGGCCCTTACACCCCCACCCCCTGACCTCTTGCGGTTGGAGTGTGACCCATCAGCCACCATGACTGAAGTACAATCCCACGCTGGATGGCTGGAGCAGCTCCTGCAGCAGCTGCCACTCTTTCCAGGGAACTCCGTGGCTGAATACCATGATTGTGGAAACCATGATGCCAGGTTCAGATGATCAGAGAAACCATGGCGAAGCATGGGAAGCATAGAGCAGACTGTTGTTTCTTGCTGTGACTTCTAAAAACCCAGCAAGCCATGCTGAAATACCACAACAATGTTCAGGCAATGGAACAGACTATTCTGTCCAAGAACCCCCTTTGGCTTGTCAAGTTAGCTGAACCTGTCCTACAGCTGAAGGCCGCACACTATTTCTAACCTTCACCAGGCCAAGCACGTTTCACTAGGGGAAAAAAGTCTTACCACTGTTGTGTGGCTGGCTGGGAGCTCAGGCTTGTCTCTGCCTAGACTTGCACAGAATCGCACCCTTAGTCATGTGGCATTGTGAGCCGTGGGGGTGGCCTTCTCCCTTCTCCCTTCTGTCTCTGTGGGCCAGGAGCCCGTGCAGTTGGCCAACCAGCAATGGCCAGAGATCTGAGGTTGTGGCAGGGCCTAGGGCAACAATCCCACCAAGTCCGGTGGCTCACCAAAGAGCTTCAGAGAGCTTCCAAAAGTACCAGTTTGAGTCTCATCAATTCAGTAAACATTCTGCAGAAGGCATCTTCCTGCAAGGAGGGCATCAACCAGCAACCACCATGAGAACTCTCTCTGGGTGGCAGATTATCTCTCTTCGCCCCTCCCCTCCTAGGACACAAACAGAGCATAGGAATGCAACACTGTCACTCACTTGGTGTGACCAGGTGTCCTCTTTCACAGGGGATCATCCTCCATTTAATGGTATCCTCAATTTTGTCCAATTCTGATCTTAAGATCAAGAACCCTGCGAATGGCTGCCCATCCACAAACACACAAGTTGTTCTGGTATTTCCATTTGAATTATACTAATTCCTTTTTAATGTGCAGCTATATGGATCACTAGACAAATCCACATTCTGACCTTATTTGGGTGCTGATTTTTCCCTGTTTTGTTCATTCATGCATGGACACCCTACTTTCACCACACCCCTTGATTAAATGAAAGTCGGTGTGATGTAGTGGATATAAATGCGATGTAATAGCAGCAGCAGCAGCAATGGCACTCGATCTTCTCCAACCTGCTCCTGAGCTCATTCGTTGGTTTTGGCCTATATTCCCAAATGTTGGCAAATGCTTTCCCCCCATTCCCCCGCCCCCCCATAAATGGGGAGGCATATTAAAGGACGGGAATTTCACAACCCTCCCTCGTCTAAGACTTGCTCTGATCAGAACTGGAATGGAGAAAGACCTGGCGGGGCAGGGGGAGCCTTGTTTAGAGAAGGGGCAAGTTAGAAATGCAGTGAACAAGAGAGTGGGGGAGACTCTCCTCTCAGCCCCTGCTCTCACACTTTCTGGCCAAAATCCCTGAGTGACGGCATTCAATGGCTGTAGGTTTGTGACAATAAATACAGAGATTGATCAAGCCATGACCTATGTCGTAAACACAAGCGCGAGGAAACTGCAGCACTTCTCTGAGAAAACTTTGGCTTTGCAACCTGCAGCCAGCAGGGATGCCAGTGACTGCCGGCCTTGGACTGCTGAGGACATTCCCCAGCCAGGCGCAGCGTCGCACTCGGCCTGGAGGCAAGTCTCACACTTAGAGCTGGCAGCATCCCTCTGTGTGCCTGCCAGTGGAAAGAAGGACCCTCCCTTAGAAGCTCTCCCTCTCACTCACACACCTCTGACCATGACAGTAATACCAATTATAACGGCACCAACCCTATTTTCTATACTTAGTAGTAGTACTATTACTTCTACTACTACTTTGACACCACACCTTTCTTCCTCTTGCAAGGAACCCCAGGTGGCATACAGGGTTCCTCTCTTCTCCATTTTATCCTCACAACCACCCAGCGATCTTCCTGGCTGAGTGGGGACCAGAAGACAAATTTCCTTTGTCCTGATCCAGCACTCTGACCGCTACAGCGCTCCGAGGAGGGGGAGGAGGAGTCTTGCTACTGAACAAAGCATTAAAGGAGGCCAGTCAGACTTTAGATCTAACAGTTTTAAATCTAACAGCGAACACAGGTGCAATTTCTACAGTTACATAATTGTTCCTATGATGACAAGCTGATTAATAACGTGACTGGCACTGCCAGTACTTGCAGCACTTAATTTCCCTCTGAGAGCACAATTTGCCATTCTTCTCCCTGTAGAGCAACCTGAAGCTCTCCATAATACTCCAAGCATCTGATGGTCCAGAGAACACAAAAGGGTACACAGAAGAGGTTTGTTGGCCTTTAAGATGCCGTGGGGTTCCTTGATGCATGTGCCTGAATGAAGGCAGGGGACCAGGTGGTAGGTAGATGGTCTCTTACAGGAGCCAATGGAGGAAGCCTCTCACCTTCTCCCTTCGTTGCAGGCAGGTGGGATGGCTGCTAGTGAATGGCAGATCGAGGAGAGGAGGAACACCCAGAAGTCTGTCCCAGGCAAGCCGACATGTATCTGTTCCATGCACATCTGAATCATGGGAGGGGTCATATTGATATTTTAATGTTGTGAGCCGCCCCAAGGCTTCGGCGAATGGGGCGGCATAGAAATGTTTTAATAAAATAAAATAATAAATAAATAAATATCCCAGAAGAGTTCTACTGTTTAAGGAAAGTGAACACAAGCCAGACCTGGCACTTTGGCCTGTTGCATGTGAGTAAGACAAATGCATGAACAGTAAATATTGCCTGTCCTCGTCATGCCTAGGATGGAGAGGAAGGGAGGAATTAACACAACAACAACAACCCCTCACTTGCTTTGCTGCTGTTATTACTACTTGCACTGCTATTTGAAATGACAGGTAGGAAAACAATTCAGAGCATGGAGGATAAGTAGGAAGGATGAGACATTTCCTGTGTCTCATAGGCTGCCTGGGGAAATGAACCGCTTTATTTCCAATCTGAGCAAACAAAATCCATTCATTTTGGGTGAGACCAATGGATGCTGTGGAACAGGGGGCCCAGACAAAGGACTGACTCAAGGTTTATTGCAGAGGCTGAACCGTGAATGCCGCTGTCCATCCCCACCAGCTCCGGGTGCCCCACTGGGCGTTCACAGCCGATAATGAGAAAGACACTGCTAGCATGTCTGGTGAAGTGGCCGAGGGCCAGGGCTTGAGACACGACCAGATTTTACCTCCCAGACATTGGCAGGTGCATTTGGAGGTCACTGCTTGAGAGAAAAATCTGAGGGATTGGAGGGAGGACCCAGCAGGAAAGCAACACTTTCAGGGGGTTTGTGGACTCCTGCCTCTGGAGGGGAAGGAAGGAAGGAAAGGGGTGAATAGAAGCCCAGATGCATTCAAAGAGTTCCAGAACCAGTTGCTGGAAGAAGACATTCCAGGGTCTCTCAGATTTGAAACTGATACTTGGCCAATGGGGAAAGAGTGCCTTCCATCAATCAACCAACCAATCAGACCCTCACACAGCAGAAGACCCCACTCTCCGGCTTCTGAGGATCCAATTCCCTGCCAGCTTGCAGCACCAAAACGATGTCTGTTTCTCTGTCTCGCCACCAAGCTTCTTCTTCAGACTAGGTGGCCCGGGAGGCCCCTTCTGACTCGCTCTGTTTTCTCTGTTTTCTATGTTTCTTCCTCTAGACGGGCCTCTTGGCCCATCTAGTGGAGATGCAGGAGCAGAGAATGACAGGTGTGGAGACCCTGTTGGACAACTTGCATCCTGCCTTCCCAGTCCTCTCTCTTCCCCTCCCTGAGCACCACAGCACCCCTTTCCACACCTCCCCAAGATCCTCCACGGCTGCCTTTGTGACCTCCAGATGCAGGCACATGGCTGCAAGGAAGAAAGGGAGAGCTGAGCTCCTGGAGTCCCCCTTCTGAGGTCCCAGCCGTGCTGTGGCCTCAGAAGGGTGACTCTGAGCAACCCAGTGGTCTTTGACATCCAGAAGCCAAAGGATTGCTCTTCCCAGCAGTTGGTCAGTTTATTCGTATACAGCCTCTCCACACAGTATGTTCAAAGCAGTGCACAACAAAAAATTATGAAAAGAGTCATGTGTTCTTATACATTTTAAAGAAAAGTCAGAACAGTGTCAGAACCAGTCCATGATAATGGTGAAGTATCAAATCAATTCATAAGCCCATTCTCAGTTAAAGAAAAACAAAGTAAAACACCCTTGAACCTTACTGGTTTGACTAAGAGGACACTGGGTTTTTTCAAAAGCTTGAGAGGGAAGCAGGGCCTGTGTCAGCCCCAGAAGTTGTCAGGAGGAGGATGCAACACTCTGGCCTAGCGACAAACATAGAACCACAGCACAGTAGTGTTGGGAGGGGCCAGAGGGCCGTCAGGTCCAATGCAAGACTCAGTGCAGGACCCCAAGCGAAACCACCCCTCTCAGAGGGCTGTCCAGCTGCAGCTTGAATGCCTCCAGGGTGGGAGAGCCCAGGACCTCCTGCGATGATGGCCTCCATTGTTGTAGTGCACAAACAGTTGGGAAGGCCTTCCTGACGTCCAGCCAGAATCTGGTTTCAAGTAACTTGAGCCCATTACGCCATGTTTGCACTCCGAGAAGTTCAAGAAGAGATTCTGGCTTCCTCTTTGTGACAACCTTTCAAGGACTTGTACAGTGATATCCTGTCTCCCCTCAGTCTTCTCTTCTCAAGATTAAATATGCCCATTTCTCTCCTTGTAGGGCTTTGCTTCCAGCCATCAGGTGACCCTTGTTGCCTTCCTCAGGACCCCCTCCAGCTTGTCTGCCAGCAAAGGGCAGCTTTCACCTCTGGCGGTGGTGACGGTGTCGCCTTCACACCTCCAGTCCTGTGTGTTAGCTGCCAATGGGAAGCTGGCATGGGGAGGCTGGGTGCTTCTCAGCTGCTTTCTCAGAACAGGAGGAGAGAGAAATGTGTCTTCATCTGCCATCGTTACCGGCAATCATACAGCTCTTTAGGTTTGATTGCTGCAAGAACTGGGCTGCCATTCATAAGTGGAGGCAAGTTGAGTCATCAAAATACTTCCTGTCCTCCTTTGATTGAGAACGTTTCCATGCATGTCCCTGGACGAGGCGGCCCAACTGCTGCGTATTCAGAACCACTCTTCTGTCGTGTTCATTTCCTTTGTGAAAATGTCTGGGATAGGATGAAGGTGCAAGAGGAAGAATTCCATTAACCTACCTTTCAAAGCTAAAAAGTAGAAGGGAATTTACGATCCCAGCAGAGAGATCCAGACCTACCAGTAGATCTCTGGGGAATTAATAGTAGACCAATGAGGATTTCTGACTCCTGATTTTTCAACAATATCAGCAATGAAATTATTACATATGCATAGAAAGAGACCTAAACCAGTTTTCCCAGCCATGCAGACTGGAAAATGTGGAGAGTTGCCATCCAATATATCAGGGGATGCCAAGCAGAGGAAGGCTGCCCTAGATTACACGGCAACAATGAAGGAAGTCCAGATTAAGAAGGAGCACAGTTTTGCAAGGCAGTCCTGTAATCTCCATGCAGCTCTGGTACTCCAAGCAAACGCTTGGGCTCAGAAGTCTTTAAGTCTATTACACAAAGCTCCAGTGGGTGGATCTGGGGGCTCAGGCCAAACAGCAAAGCCTGCCCTGCTTTACTTTTCTCTCTTCAGTTTGCAAGGCATTACTCTCTGTTAGGAGTCAGATTTGTATAAAACGCTGTATCTCTTATGAACAATCTGTGCTGCTAACTCTCCAGCCTCTATTCAGAAAAGACTACATTTCCTTTGGCTGGAACCCGGAGGCAAAAGCCCGCTGAGCGATTGGGGTTTGTTGTTGTCCTGCATTTGGCATGTCAAACCACTGGGCATGGGTTTTGCTAACTGCCCCCCCCCCCCCCCGGCCAGCTGTAACTGAGACATCTGGGAAGCAAGACAGACTGTAAGTCAGAATGGGACGTTCTCTTCTGAAGGGGTAACTCTAAAAAGTGAGCCTTCCTTGGGCAAAGGGTTTTTTGTTTTTTGGTTTTTTCTGCTCTGTCATCCTGGCTGTACCAAAATTGTTTGGAGACAGGAAGGCTCTGTCCAGATGCCCCCTCTGTGTGCCTCCACTGCCACCTAGTGCCCATTCTGTGTATGCTCCTTTAAGCTGAAGCATCACTCCCTATTTCTTGCAAGATGACTTGAAAGGGTCAGTGGTTCCAACCAGAAACACAGAAACAGAGTGAGTCAGAAGGGGGCCTCCTGCGCCATCTAGTCTGACCCCTGGCTCCACTCATGACATGCCTACCATGTGCATGAACAGCCTATCCTTGAACACCCTCACCGATGGGACCTCAACCACCTCCCATGGAGGTCCATTCCATACCCCAGGGATCCTAATCATCAGGAAGTACTTCCTGGCATCCACCCTGAATCTTGCTTTGCTCCACTGGAACGTGTCCTGCCCTCTACTCTAGGGGGAAAAGGTCATGATCCACCTCTGTGTGGCACCCCCTCATGTACCTATATGTCACCAATGGATCTCCTCTGAGTCTTCTCTCAAGGCTGAAAAGACCCAGCTCCCTCAGTCTCTCCTCATATGCCTTACCCTGCAAACCAGCCACCATCCTAGTGGCCCTTTGCTGCACTGTGTTAGAAACAGTAATAGTGTTCCAACTAGTAGATTATTTTATTTATTTATTTATTTATTTATTTATTTAGGAGGCTGCTGTGCCGCCCCATTCGCCGAAGCCTCGGAGCGGCTCACAATAATAAATAAACACAATATAAAAACAATATAATTTGAGTCAACCTGGCCTGAAAAATAAAATAAAATAAATAAATAATACGAACAATTAAAATAACGTTTGAATAAAAAGGTCTTCACTTGGCGCCGAAAAACCAGTAACGACGGTGCCAGGCGGACCTCTTTGGGGAGTGAATTCCATAGGTTGGGCGCCTCCTCCGGGTACTCACTCTCCTAATTTCCTTCAGGGAGGGTTCCCAGAGAAGGGCCTCTCCCGCTGATCTCAAGGGGCGGGCGGGCATATATGGACGTAAGCGCTCGTGCAGGTAACCAGGACCCAAGCCTGTTTTGACCTGATTGCTTGTTTTGAATATCATGATGGAAATTAGACCTCCTGTATGGTAGAAGTGAATTGCTTGGAACAATTTTATTCATTTTGCCTTCTTGGCCACAGGTCGGGCACGCAACAGACGGCCACTATCTAGGTAAGCCACCACTTCAGACTACCTTGACTTGCTAAAGGAGGGGGCATGATGGGGGGGGGCTGGTAAGGTATGGATTTTGTCTGGCAGGTAAGTGATTTAATTTCAGCCTAGATTGATAGTAAATGCACTGTAAAGATGGCCACTCATTCCAAGTGCTGAGTGCAATTACTCCTGGTGCCTTATCAGGCAGGTGTTACTTGCCACAACTCATCACACCCCCTCACAGGTAGTCAAAAAGAACTCCCTCAATCCAGAATGGTCCCCATCTGGGCTTGGCTTATGAAACAACATCAAGACCACATTTACCATCACACAAGGGAAGACCATGTCTTACATTTGTTACATGTATTTCAGTTTAGTCAGATCCTCTAGGCTTGCTTCAGAACCAGTCTGGCAATTATTACGAACTTTCTCAGAAATACTGTGGGAAAAGCGTCTCTGTGATCAAAGAGTGCTTTAGCTCGGTCTGTGGTGTTGCCACCTAAGAGCTCATTCTGCCATGACGCACTGCCCCCCCGGGAACCATAGTATGCAGTCTTCTGTTCATTCAGACAGTCCTTTAATCCAGTACCGACAGGCCCGGTACTGAGTGTGCTGACGAGCACCAGCTGCCCTGGCTTTTGACAAGGTCTTTCCCAGAAGAGAGAGAGAGAGAGAGGGAGGGAGGGAGAGAGAAAGAGAGAGAGATTGGATTCTGGTATTACCAGCCACTGCTACCACCCGAGATGACTCTCTTCCATTACCCAGTGCCAGTGTTGAACCTGGAACCTCGGGTCCAGAGCCAAGTGACTCGTTTCTCCCAGTCATTCTCTGCAACCACGCATCATCTCACAGAATCTCCAAACAACTGAGTTGGAAGGGGCCTATAAGGCCATGGGACCCAATCCTTTGCTCCGTGCAGGACTCATCATGATACAGAATCCCTCTCAGAGGACTGTCCAGCTGCATCCCGAATGCCTCCAGTGTGGGAGAGCCCGCCACCTCCCTAGCCTTTGATTCCATTGCCATCCTACTCTAACAGTCAGGAAGTCTGAAACCAAGACAGCTCCTCTCTGCACGCTGATCCTCTACCTGAGCTGCCCTCCTCTGCTGATGACACATCAGGGCATTGAGATGTTCTGGGAACCCACCTGTTCTGCCTCTGAGAAACTTCCCTGTTCCAAGTCACCTCTCACCAACGGCACATCTTGGTTTTTCCAGAGGCTGCCTGAGCACCTGGGGAGTCTGGCCTTGAGATGAGCATCTCCATTTCTCTCGTCTCAGTCTTGGGGTGGCCTGCCTTCCCAGGCCCTCTGCTGTGCCTCTCCCCCTTCTTCTTCTGAGTCTTCTGGGGACCAGCCAGCATCCCTTGAGGCCAAAGCAGCCCCCTTGCTCACTCCTGGCACTTAGCCTAATTGTGCGAGTGCTCAGCAGGGATGGTCGGATGGAATTGTCTGGCCACAAGCCTTTTCTGAAACACTTAGGATTGGATACAGGCATTATCATATTCTGAGCAGACCCACTGAAATCAATGTTGCATAAATTATCCCTGATTAGAGCTGAATAAATATGTCTTGATATCTCATTATTCCATTCTTGAATGGCTTCACCCTGAACAGTATTTTTAAAGTATGCATGAAAATTTATTAGCATTTTCATACAGTTTTCTTGTAATACATACATTTTTAAATGGATTTTGCCCAAATGTGGGAATCCCATTGCAATATTTGGAAAGGTACAAAACCTGAACAATGGCTGGATTTTGATTCACATAGTGGTTTGAAAGTACAAAATTTGCACTCAAATGCTGAATGGAACAAATGCATCCTTTCCCATCTTTAGTCATAATTAAGTTTAGCCCCATTGATTTGAAGGAGTTATACATACTCCAAGTATGTATAAGGCTGGACTCAAACCTTGAGAAATAAGTCCAGTATCCTCTCCCCACAGGTGTCCCCCACATACAAAAGCCGTTTTCCATGCAAGCCTTCCTGATTCTGCCATTTCTGATGGATGGTCCCCCATCACCTCCTCTTCCCTCTGTGATAAGTTCCTGCGAACTTTCGGCTGGCATTGGCAGCTGTGATATAGCATCTGACTTACCCTGGCTGCCCCATATCCTCCTGCCAGCTATACAAATTTATCTCCTCTCTAGAGAAACCTCCCTGAGTCCATTTGATTCCATGATTAATTAAGCTCTCAAAAGAAATGAGGTTATTCACTGCAGCCACAATTATAAATATTAGCAGATTAATAGGATTTCTGGGTATATTAGTTGGCAGTGCCCAAGCATCAGGGGAAAGACATTTGGTGCAGTTGTAGTCAGGTTAGCAATCATCAACACGCTTTATCAGGAACCGTTCCTTGGTTTGAATGCAAGAATGGACCAGAGTATGTGATCTGGACAGGGAGGAGAGGAGATGCTCTGCTTGAGATCTGCTTGACATACAAAAATATGTCAATTTTTTGACATATCGGACATACAGTCCATGTCCAAAATAGCAAGAGACTGTTGCCGCAGTCTGACTCATGTTAAGCCTGACAGAAGTCCCACTCCTCCCAAGCATGGCTGGCAGTGGCTGGAATTTTCCTGTCTTAACATGCATAGGATTGTGCCCTGCATTTTAAACTATCACTCTGGTTGAATAAAAATTGCCAATTCAGGAAAACGATTGCGTGTAGCACAGAGCTATCACCTGCTAATGATAAGCAACAGCAAAAGTCAATTAGTGATGGATGAATGTGTCAGCTGCATTTTCTGTCAGTTCATTTCTCCAGTCTTCAGTTTTTATCCAACTTTGAGAATTTGTCTGATCTTCAGTTTGGTTTCTTCAGCCCTTTTTAAAATTTGTATGCAAATTTATAAACATTTTCCATACATTTCTCCTAATGCATGCATTTTGTGTACATTTTGCCTAATGTACAAATTGTTGCGAGGAGTTTGCCCTAATATATGCATGCTGTATGCATTTTTAATTGGGGAACTCCATTGCAAACTTCAGAAAAGTGCAAATTTCCAAAGATAACAGGATTTCTGTTAACATAGTTGTTCAAACATTTGAAATTATGCAGGCTCACATTAAAATGTAAATAGAACTCATTTCGCCCCATCAATGGTGCTCAAGGACACATAAATGCAGTGGTAGCCCTCTAAAGATTGTTTCCTTGCACTCATAATTAAGATTTTATGAAACAAGCTTACTGATCTTTATAGCAGCTGGACGAATGAAGTGGTCTAATACTTATTTCCTTGGTATTTTAGGACAGACGGCACAGTCTATTTCTAGTTCATTGTAACTCATCAGTCCATTCCAAGCCTCTTCTGTATTGATCTGTATTTAAAAGGAAAGAAATCTGTATAAAAATACAGCTTTAATTGTATATTATAAATGCATTTTCTCCCAACATATGCAGTTTACACTGTATTTTGGTGAAGGGGTCTTGTGTGTGTGTGTGTGTGTGTGTGTGTGTGTGTCTGTTTCATAAGAAGCAAGAAATGCAAAAGACAGCAATTTAAATTTGGATCTACCCTGAGAGATGTGGATCGGGTCAGTTTGTATCTGAATTCACCAGGGTGGGATTTCCTGGTCTGTACTCCTTGGGCCTGCTCCAACTTCTGCGAGGCATCTTCCATGGGCCCTCTCCTTCAGGGAGCTGAGCTTCTCGCCCCCACAACCGCCAGCTGCTCTTGCTCGTCCTCCTCTGTCTCATCATGGCTACCCCTTGCTTATCTGCCAGGCAGAGAGTCAGTGAGAAGTAGGTTGTATCATCTTTTGCTTCTCCTCACCTCCACCACTGCCTGGACCAGAGCAAGAGGCAGGCAAACAAGCAGGCTGCACAGGTGATAAGCAGGAGGAACTCCTTCTGGGTCTCCTGACCATGGGCTCTTGGCTGGTGCCCAACCATGCCTACCTTTGAGGCCACTCCTGTGCCCTACAGATGATTAAGGACTGTGAGCTGCTCCAGGACATGAGCCTGATGTTCTTAGCTGTGCCCGTGTTCTAGAGCAGCAAGAAATGGTACATTCTCTGACCCTCAGCAAGAGCCAGGGCTATTGTGATTAATTCAACCAACATTGTTCCTAGAAGCACATTACCCATTGGCTAGTCAGTGTCTAGAGTGATGGGGATCCAGGTAGTGCGCCATCTCACCTGGAGCGCATGCATTCCTCCTTCGTCCCTCAAGCATCACAATACCTTCACATGTTGTGACATGTGCAGGGCAACCCTGGAGTTCGGGGGGATTTACTCCTGGTGTGAAGAGGTTTCTTACCTACAGGCGCCTTGAGAAGCCCACCTGCACTAGCTGTCCTGTTGAACTGGGAAGAAGAATGCATATTATTCTGCTATTAAAGCTTTTGTTGATTCACAAAGGAGGACTGTGCACACTTTGCTTTCTCCCACCTTCAATGTCTTTCCTTCTTTTAATCATAAGTTCCTTCTCTCTTTAATATGAACATTGAAATATTTGAACTCAGAGCTAATTCTCACCCCCCTGCCCTGACCTATTTCAATAGGTAGTACTGTTCCCATGTAAGACTTGCCTGCTGTACCTGTTAAAGGTAAGTAGGAGCCTGTCTAGGAGAAAAGAGGTGGGCAGCCCTAATTCTACACTGATATGCCTAATTTCAAACTCAGATTTTTAAGTTCAAAACATTCAGCAGCTTGGGCCTAGATGGACAAATCTGTCTGTTTCAGTTTCTCTTACATGAGATTTGTTAAAAAAAATTCAGCTCATTTTTATTCCACAGTGAACTGAAATGCAATTCCCAATCATCGTTATGAACTGCCTATCTGACTAAAGCTTGCAGCCCTGGTTAAGAAAAGTTGAGTTGAATGACATCCGCATTTGATTTCAGAGTGATGAAGGAGATGACATTCTTCTGTCTGTCATAGTCCCCCAATATCCTCCTTCCTTATCCTTATGGCTTAGGTTTTACTCAGCCTGTGAAGTAACAAGTCCCTCCTTAATTAGCACTCTTCATTCACCCTGCTGTTGCCAACAGAGGGCTAGCTTAATTGCTGTCACCTTCGTTAGCACCCTGCCCCCTGCCTTTCATTTTGGTTTAGACTTTGTCATGTTCTCTTCCCAGTAATCACTGCTTGCGAAGAGACAGGGACAAGAAGCCCAGGACTGCAGGGCACAGAGGACTTTCAGAGGTGCCGGGGAAGCTCCCAGAAGCCATGCCCTGCCTCAGAACCAGCAAAACTGCCGCTTCCAGCGCTGGGGTAGGAGTACGTGCAAACTTAATTCCTAAGCTGTGTATGGGGTGCGGCACAATTGAACTAATTGTGCCCAAAGCACCAAGCGCAGAAGAGGATGCCCCCATATCTCTGCCTGAGTCACTGTGCCATTGCTGCAGGGTATTGCAAGAAATTCAAATGGCAGTCCTGGCCACCTGGCAGCCCCTGGAACACTGTTCTCAAGGCTACCCCTGACTGCTGCTACCAAACATGACCACCAGGTAAGCCCACTGGGGTCTGCCCCTCCAAGTACCCACGGGCTTCCTCTGGTGCTTGGCCCAGTCCCCAAAGAGAGCCAAGCCAAGAGGGGGTCCGCAAACATGCACAGACCCTGAGAGTGCCGTCACTGACCTCCTCCAGCCTCAGCTGCAAGCACCCAGGGGCTGCACTTGGCATGCCAGAGAGGTGCTGCTAGCAGTCCCAGGGGGCTTCCTTCCTGGGGAGCCCCTCACGACTGCCTTCTTTGACATCAGCTGCAGCCGCCCAAATGCATGAGAGGGGCACTGCATGTGCAGCACATGGGGCCTGATTCGTGGTGAACCCTCCTCGAACACTGGGCATGATCTCACCAGGAATGTGCACTGGTCTGCAGAGCTGAGCCCAGGGCATCTGATGGCTTCTCAGGGCCCCTCGGACCAGGAACAGGTGGTAGAACAGGGAGGGGTGGAGGAGACAGGAAGAAAACTCTGAACAGGGGATGGGAAATCTTGCTTAGAGCAGCAGCTGGACACCTAAGGAGGAAAGAGGAGCCCTGCCGGACCAGGCGGCCTTCCATCCAGACCAACATCCTGCTTCCCACAGTGGCCAGCCAGAAACTCTGCATGTTTATGAACAGGGAATGCAGAGCACAGCCCTCTCCCATGGCAGCAGGCATGCAGGGCTGGAGACTCACCCAGTGGCCCCAGAGGCCAATTTGCCACAGCTAGTGGGAGTCAGGAGACCCAGAGAGCTGCACCTGAAGTCCATGGTCCAAACCTGGCTGCTCCAGTCTGGCCTATGTGCTTCTTGAACTTTTGCACAGTTCTTCCCCCATTCTGAAAAGCTGCAGTGCCTCTTCTAAGCCTTAATTGGTAGTACTAAGAGCTTTAGGCTAAACAGGCTGGAGGTTTTGTATTTCGGGACCACCACCCCCTTTTGCTCCACCCACCAAAGGCAAGCAGCCCTGAGAGCTCCTCCAAATTGGAATGCAGCCCACGAGCGAAAGGAAGGTCAGCACGTGTCCCGTTGACCTATCATCCTCCATACTTTCATCCAGCCCCTTCTTGAAGGCATCTGGGCCAATGTTCATCATCACAATCTGGAGCAAAGGGTTCAGTAAATGCGAGACCTAGCGGCTTTTTTGGCATGTACTGGATCTACCAGAAATCTGTCTCTGGGTAAGCCAAAGTCCAGGGATTCGGGGAGGGCTGAGTGCCCTTTTGCCTGTGCAGATCTGCTTGTGTCTTCTAGTTCCAGGCTTTTCTTGTCATTCAGTCTCACAAAGGTTTGCATTCATGAGAGCACAAGCGAGCTGGGGATCAGGCATGAGCAATCGATCCATCCTTCTGGAAATGTCTGAAGCTGTGGATTTTGTGATTTTCAATTAGAAAAAAAGAGAAAATGTTTGAGACAAGTGTTAGCCAATGCTAAAGCTCATCTTCCCTGACTCAAGAGGCCAGAGGTCAGATTCTTGTTCTGAAACATGGCAAGAAAAGCTCTTGAACAACCATAAATCATTCCCTTGTGCCCTTGGAGAAGTCATTAACACCTCATCTTCAGCTCACCTGTCCTTTCATCATTAAAATGGAAATATTAGTGGTCTGTCGGATGAGAGGGTTATTGTTGAGTTCCTCCCTTCGCACAAGCCTTTCTTGCAAAACATTCTTCATCGACCAAAGTGTTTCCCAGAAGCACAAACTCCCCGAATGAATCTCTGAGCATGCACAGAGTGCTTTGCTGAATCCAGTCTAGTACTTACTTCTAGGCACTCTCCTTAGGAGTACATTTGGGCCCCATCTTTCAGGGGGGTCTTTTGAAAATGAGCGCGTCTCCTCTCTGCATGCCAGTCCTCTAATTGGGTCACTTTCCTTGGTTGATGCCACTTCATGGGGCTGAGAGCCATACCCATCTCATATCTCTCTGAGAAACTCCTGCTCAAAGCCCCTCCTGCGAACCATGCCTCCCCTTGGCTGTGCGCAGAGGCTGCCTGGGCACCTGGGAGCCTGGCCTTGGGAGAAGTGTTTCTGCTTCTCTCATCTCAGTGTCTAGAGCTGGCCCACATCTCTGCTTTTCCTCCTCCTCCTCCTCCTCCCCCTGTCCCAAAGTCCAGCCAGCAGGCCTTCCGAATGAATGCCAAGAGCAGCTATCTTTCTCACTCCCAACAGTCTGAAGGCAAAAGCAGGGGGGGGGGGGGAATTTGACAGTCACAATAGAGCCATTTTGTTTGTTTGATTTTAGGAATTAGCATCTCATCTGAAACGAAGGGAGAGAAATTGATCAAAGTATTAGAGTAAATTGCAGAATTGGCAGAACTACAAGACAGCATAAACAAGCAGATTCTGGTAGAGTATATGAAAAGTTAATGAATTGCAAACAATGCAGGATGAAATGGCAGAGGAATGACTGAATTGTATAAAACAAAATTAATCTGAAATCTGAGAATAGATCAAATAAATGGTCAACAAACCAAATAACAAAGACAAATCCAAAATCCACAGTTGAGCAATGCCTTTTTTAGGACCAACCAACATGTCACAAAAGATGATGTGAGCTTCCGGTTCTCCAGAATTCCCATCAATCTACATCAGGGGTAAGAGCCAAGCATCCTCCGTTGCAGCTTCTATAAAGACCCCCAGCCAGTCAGGCTGCCCAATGCTTGGAAATTATGGGAGCTGGAATCCAACCTACCACATAGGTACCACATTGCCCAGCACTGGGGAACCTAATTAAAAAGTGGAGGAACGGGAGGGAATAAAATTTAGCTCAGATGCAATGGTCATGAGGTCTACGGTTTAGACCCAGTCTCAAAAGGGTGGTTGCAGATGGAACAAGTTACTGGCTGGTGGTGTTGCACATCTGAGATTATACCTGATATCATGGGGGCAAGAAAGAATGCCTCACTCCCTAAAGACCCACTGACACGCCGACCTGCCCTCTTGCCACTGCCTCCTCCCTCCTGCTCTCTGAGCAGCGTGATGGGGTATTTTGCGGGTGGGCGAGCAGAATCCCTGCTCTTGTGCTTCCCAGAGCGAGAAGCCTGCTGTACTGCATATCTGCCTCCCACTGTTCAGGGAGGCGGCTGTTTCGTGTCTGTTACCTTTCCTCGCCCAGGCAGCCACTTTTCCCTCAAAGTAGAAGTAAGTGGCAGAATTACAGAGCCATCTTACACGTATCCTGTGCACTCTACAGTCTTGTGTAGCTCAGGACTGAAATCTTTGGTGGACCTACCCATGCGCTTTGATCCTCTGCGGCTCTGCTCCAGGTGCCTCCTCTGAAGGAAATTTGGAGGGCAGCAACAAAGGTGAGGGCCTTTTCGGTGGTGGCTACGGTTGGGATGAACCCTTTTGGCTCCACCAGCTGCCATTCCAGGTGGCCCACTTTCTTCCCCCAGAGGCTGCAGAGGGCACAGAAGGATGGCGCTGCTTGTCCAGCACACGGGGCTCGATTCCTGGCAAGTGCCTCCTGAACCCTTGCATGCTTACTCAGACTCTGGGACAATGCAAGGTGGGCGGGAGTCCAGGAAGCCAAAATCAGGGATTCTGGCAGATTTTCAGTGCAAAACAGACTCCTCACACATTTGTAGTGGTGTCTCCTGATGTCCTGCTCTTAAGCCAGCAAGCATCCTGATGAATGCTGAGAGATTTCCAGGAAAAACAACGTGAGAACCAGTTCAGTCCAGAGGTCAAGCCAGGGTTCATCTTACTAGACATCTAGGCCAGTCAGGGATGGCTGGCGGAATGGTTCAGGTGGGTAGCCAAAGATCCAGCAGAACAAGGCAAGGAACAAAGCCGAAACTCCGTTGTTTGCAGCAGCAAGCTTGCGCCAGCTGTGCTGCTACATAGCTGGTTGGATACCAGCACCACCAGTCAGTCAGGTCACGTGGGCTGGCTGTGCCTTCTGTCTGAATTGCCATTGCACATGTTTGATCCTATACAGTTCCAAGGGGTGAATCGTTTCTGGTTCTGATTGCTGCATTTGGGGAAGTTCCGGACTGGCCCAAGAGAGGCCAGGTTGCTCTCCCAGGGCTAGGCTGTCAGTCAAGGCCTCCAGCTCCCCATCTGGCTCTCTCTAGGCCCTTACAGAGCTAGCTCTCCTCTTTTTTTTATCTGATGAATCCTTCTTGACACCCCAATTATGGGATGCTCTCCCAGGCAAGAATACCTGACACCAACACGACAATTCGTTCAGCACCAGGTTAAGGCCTTCCTCTATTCTCAGGCATTCAAAAGCATATGATAAGGCTCCAACCAGTCCTGGAACTGGCATTTTTTATTTTTTAAAAAATTGCCTACTCCAAGGTAAGCAAGCATTAGATGGCAGCCTTAAGTAAGCTTTGTTAAATACTTTTTAATGTCATGTGTACTTAGGCCCTGAGAGACATTTAGAGCTGGAGCAAAATGTTCAAAAGTGAATTAAAAAACCAGCAGGAAGCATGACATGAAACATTTCCCCTTCCCCCAAATTTGAGTTTAATCCAGAAATTTGCATTCTGTAAAATCTTTTGGCGTTTTATGGTCAGGTTTAATAAAATGAAGCCCAGACAGTGAGAGTCAGCACTGTGTGTGTGTGTGTGTGTGTGTATGACAGAGAGAGAGAGCGGGGGGAGGGGGGGAGAGAGAGAGAGACAGAAGCTATGCCAGTTCACCAACCTTGAATGACAGCTGGGAATTCCACGAACTTCAAATGCATGTGTGTGCTAAGAAGGCACCTTGCTTTGGCACTAAAATCCTGTGTGTGAGCAAAAGAGAAAGTGAGTGCCAGCTCCAGGTTGCTGCCCTGTTGTCCATGCACATCCCAAAATACACACACATAGACAGTCAGCCCGCTGAGCATACCACAGCCCTGGCTGACAGACGCATCTGCTGGGGGTGGAAGGTATATTCCACCTGGAGTGCTCTGATACAAAGTGCCCATCACCACTGACAGCTTTGCTCCCCGCAGCTGGCAAAGCTGTCAAGCCAGGCCAAGGCAGAGGCCGTGCAGGCGGGCAAGGCAAAGCAGGCGGGCACAGTAGCACCATCTCAGGCCACGGGCTTGGAGAAGAGAGCCCCCTCTTTTCTTTCCATTGCTGTAAGCTAGAGGGGCACGAAAGGCCCCTCCAATGTATCGCCCCAGCCCTACCAAAAGTGGCTTGCCCCCCTCGGGTCAATGAGCCTGAAGTGGGACCCACAAAATCCACTGCACATGCTGGACTTCTCAGGCCCCCTTTGAAACATGACCTTTGATCAAAATATGAACAATAGAGCTCCTGAAAACCCCAGTGACTTGACTTTTTTCTCTCCTCTCCTCTCCTCTCCTCTCCTCTCCTCTCCTCTCCTCTCCTCTCCTCTCCCTCCCTCCCTCCCTCCCTCCCTCCCTCCCTCCCTTCCTTCCTTCCTTCCTTCCTTCCTTCCTTCCTTCCTTCCTTTGGGTGGCACCCACCCCCACCCCTCACTGCCAACATCATCGCCAAGAGGAGAGCAAAGGTAGCATTTTTGCTTCCAAGTAGCCTGAAGTGCCTGATCCTGCTTAATCTCGGAAGCTAAGCAGGATCAGGCCCAGTTAGAATCAGGATGGGAGACTTCAGTCCTACACTGAGCCGAGGGTCAGACCCGATGGCCTTCTAAGCCCCTTCCAACTATATGATTCTGTTTTTTCTTTAAACTTGCCACATCGTAGGCACCTGCCTTGCTTCAAAGAAGGGCTGCTTTTTCTCACCGCTTCCACACCACCCAAGTTTGTTGGTTCAGAGGCAAGTGGAAAGATGGAGTCTAAGAGGCAATATCCTGTCCAACACCTGGAAATTGCCCACCCCTTAAGTACCAAGCATGGCAGAGCAGCTGCTTCTGGAGATGTTCCAGATCTCTCTTCTGAATCTGCAGGCTCCATCAAAGTTGCTCTTTGTGCTTCCATTGAGAGCAGGCAGTTTTCTCCCTAGAGTTGCTCATGAGGAATTTGTGGGCCTGTTCTAGTGATTGCCCCATGAATCGTTAGGGAAGCTGGGACTGCCTTGCATGTGTATAGCCCGAAATGTCTTCTTGTTGCCATTCAATAGAATTGACCAGTCCAAAAGTACAAGGGCCCACTCCCTTCCCAGCTGGCCAGTGCCAAGAACTGCGGGGTTTTCTTCTGCCCAAACATGCACTGGATCGCATCCTTGGCCTGCCAGTGCTTAGTTCCTGCCTGGCCACCACTGATTCCCCTGATGCCCCATTTTGCCACATTTCTGGTGGCGGCTGCTTTGAATCTTATTTTTGGTGCAGAACTTCTCCTCCTCATCTGCTACAGACCCATTTCTGGGACAAAAAATCCAACATGAAATGGATCTCTCTCTTTCCTCTCTCTCCTCTCTTTCTTAAATTGCATAGCTTCCAAGAAAAAAAAAACTTACTAGAAGATTACAACTTGAAAAGCCAATTACAAATCTTAAAAGCAGCAGATAATAAACTACAGATTATTTTAGTGTTTATAACAAACCAACCCAGCAACCACATTCTTTCATATACTTTCCAAAGGGCTGTAAGAATAGACCTTTTTTTCCTTTTCAGAGAAACATAGAAACAGAGCGAGTCAGAAGGGGTCTCCTGGGCCATCTAGTCTGACCCCCCGGCTCCAGCCGGCTCCACTCATGACATGCCTACCATGTGCATGTCCAGCCTATCCTTAAACACCTTCACCAATCGGGCCTCAACCACCTCCCCTCGAGGTCCATTCCATACCCCAGGGGTCCTCACCGTCAGGAAGGACTTCCTGGCATCCACCCTAAATCAGAAGGCCAATAAATGAAAACACTGCCATACTATTTCTGGCAAGGAAAGGACCAAAAAAAAACCTGTCTTACCCTCACTGTTCTCAGTCACACCTAATAGACTATCAGTTTGAAGTCCCTATCTCAGAGCATCCAAGTGATCTGCTTTTCCTAATATTTCTCCTGCTGGAATCCTTCCTCTCCCTTACACTCTTTTCACCTCTGGAAAATAATAATAATTATTAATAATAATAATGGCAGTAATGTGTAATTTCTAAACAGTGCAGTAATTGAAGCTCTCAAGGAAGTTCACTGCAAGTACCCAGAGAACAACTACCCAAAAAAGTCCTTGGAAACAGCACGGCTTCCTTGGTGATGGGCCCTTTTTCCAGAATTGGCACCAGCAGACTCAGCCTTGGGGAGATTCCAGGGCTCCCAAATCATGGCAGGGCTGCCCTATATGCTGAGAATCACCCAAGCACTATGCCAGCCACCATTCCAATGCCCCACCATGCCCCAGACTACCTTTTATTCAGTGCATCCTCTTCTTAAAGGGCTGGTCTGTCCAATTCTGGCTGGCCCCTAAGACCAGCTGCCCACCTGGACAGCAGAATGAACCGGGAGGCCCACGTGGTCATGGCTTTCCACACTCAGGTGACACGTCCTCCTTTTCCATTTCGATCATAGTGTTTGTTTCTAGAGTTGAGCCTAATACATCGGCAAGCCTGCATTTCATGCAAACCTGTGTACTCTTTCGTCTTCTTTCTGGTGATGAAGTTCCACTTTTTTGACAGGAGGAACCACCAATAAAAGCCTGCAGCCCCAGTGCCCCCCTTCTGCCTGGAGCTGGCCCTGTCTTCTCCCCTAGGGCATCTTACCCACTGTAGGTCACACACACCCTGCTCTGAAGGACATTAAGAGCTCTCTTGTCCTCTAAGGCCATAAGGAGCACCAGGCCAGCAGCAGCCTGCCCCACAGTGCCCAGCCAGCCCACGGCACCCCATAAGAGGGCGAGCATTCTTCTGCCCAGCAGGTGTCTATGGGCACATTTGAGACTGGAGATGCATAGCATAAAGCCCTCCAGGGTGCTCATCTCCCTTTCCTTCTAAGCTGCCCAAAATGGGAGCCATCATCACATCTCTCAAGAGCTCATGTGGAAAGAAGCCCTCCCTTTTCTGTGCTGCATCCCCCACTCATTGGCTTTATGGGATGAGCCCGGATTCCAG
The DNA here is from genome assembly GCF_004798865.1 of Varanus komodoensis. Classification (NCBI taxonomy): domain Eukaryota; kingdom Metazoa; phylum Chordata; class Lepidosauria; order Squamata; family Varanidae; genus Varanus; species Varanus komodoensis. Next base: position 3,267,886 of record NW_025335440.1, read on the forward strand.
AGAGGGAGTAAAATGTCCACCCTGCATAATTCTGTTCCTCTCAAACGTATTTCCCCTTGCCCATCTGTTCTCTGTGCCAAGTAATCTCAGATGTTGCAACCTTTCCTCCGAGGGGTGTTGCTCTAACGTCTTAATTATTTCTGTTGCTTTTTCCTGCACCTTTTCCAACTCTGCAATATCCTTTTCAGGCGCAATGACCAGAACTGTACAAGGCATTTTAAGAGTGGTTGCACTATAGATCTGCATGAAGGCAGGATGGCATTCAGCACCTGAACGTATAAGCAACTCAGGGGATACATTTCGGAGCATATCATCTGGTTTTCAGAGCCCATCACAACTGAGAAAGGGGCTTCCCAAGGGGAAGTATTCCTTAGTGGTTTGGAAAGCAGACTAGGTAAGCATCTGCCCGTAGAGGGTTCAGATATACCTTATCCCCTCTCAAGAGGGTGTGGGATGAAATGGCCCACTGGATTCTTTTTGGGCTGATGGTTCTATACACTTTGGGTAAGATTCAGGCCCATTAATATCCATGGGAGTGATTTTCTCCCAATTCCATGGCAAGGACTGCACAATTTGTGAACAAATCATGCAGCTCAGTCCATTACATTGTTCCCAAATGATCTGATATTGTTTGACTCATTAGTGAATATTCCACTTTTGATGCCTCCTTTATTCCAGAACTTGCCATTGGTTAGCTGCCATCACATGGGTTCTTTGACCCAATGAGCTAATGAAGTCAAAAATTCTCATTTGATTAGTTTGATTGCTTAATGAGCTAATTAAAGACTGTTTCAACTTCATTACTCAAATGCTAATTTTGTTACCAAAAAACCCCAAATTAATTGAACTTAATGAAGTCAAAGTTCACAAAGCTTTCACAAGCTCTTAAATCAGAATTGAAGATCTATTAATGAGAGCTTTTAATTTGATTTATGAAAAAATATTTAAAAATTGAAAACATTGTGCGATGATAGTATGTTGAGATGGTGGAATTGTCCCACCTGGACCACAGGTGAGTTTTCCACTTTTGAATATTAATTTGTTCATTTGCGTATATGCAAAGCTAGCACATCAGGGAATAAATATCCTAGTCCAGACTTGTGCTAGTTTTCTTTTTATTAAACCCCCTCCCACTCCCTTGTTTTTACGCAGTTGCAAAAGTCGGAGATGCTGGGATTACCGGAAGCAGCCATCTCCATACCAAATGTTTACAATTTCTTAGGATGTTTAACCACGTCCAAGGAGTGATCCTTCCAAGGTTTGTCTCCAGAAGATCTGAATAAACTTTCCATTACTTCTTAGTCAGCTTTTCCATCCCTGGGAGTGCAGGAAAATGGAACGTACTTGGAAAGGAAAAAGGGCAATGCTGGTAGACTTACTCAGCGGGGCTGAATGCATCACAAGCTGAGTCCTAAAGGCCCAGCAGGTGTTCCTTCACATGTATCTTTAGCACCTCGATATTCACTCCAGAGTCAGCACAAATCGGGATCCTAGTATGGGGACAGGGGAGAGTTGAGTATGATCGAGCCTCTTGCCCCTACTGTGGAAAAAAATGGGACTATGTAGCTGATGCACGTGTGTTTCTCTCTCTCTTTCTTTTTGCCCCAAGCATTCCTAATGGGGGATTTCTTTTCCAACCCCTTCTGATTCTGACATCCACTGCCCTCAGCACATTGAAGTGCCTGTTGCGTATGGGGGACCTGCTCCGATGAGACCGAAATGCTGTGCGTCAGGCGGCAAAAGGCAGCTCTGAGAACAGGCGTTCGACTCCGTTAGACTTCCTTGCATTTTTAGAGCCAGTGGTTTCCCTAGCAACCAGTTTTGAATCAAGCCAGATATTGAATATTGGTTATTCAAGAATGAGTATGCATTCTGATCAGAAAGGGCTGAATAAGGGTGACTGCTATGGAGGAGCTGATGGTTCCAGGACTGAAAGCGAAGTATGGCTCCTCTAGTAGATACTGAGTGATTTTCAGATACTGAATATTGTGACCCAAATATAAGTACTGACAGTTCACAATACTGTCAAAGTTCCAACAATAATCGTCTAGTATTAGCTATCACTCCGTGCCTTTATCTATTGCAATTGTCAAAAATCAGTGGTCAACTATTGGCAGACATCAGACTCCAGAACTGCCAAGTGTCAAATGAGCAAAAAATGAACTGAATGTTGCGAGAGATGCCCACTGGAAATCTGTGGAGATGCCAGTCCAAGACCCAGAAGCCAACATGTGACCTAAAAGCCACAGATCTCCAAGCATGGAAACTTCTGAGCCTTCAGGGCCCCTGTAGCTGCCACAGCTAACATGTGTGCTGAACTGTGGTACTGCTCCAGGGACCGAAGATGTGACTTCAGTGCGGGGTGAACTGTGGGAAGACAAAATGTCCAGCTGGGATTGCAGGAATACTTGGAGGCCCTTCAATTGCTTTCCCACCTCCCTTACCCACAACAGTCTCTCTCTCTCTCTCTCTCTCTCTCTCTCTCTCTCTCTCTCTCTCTCTGGATTGCAAATTTCTCCACCCTTGCCCTCTGAAAAAAATAACACTTTTCAAGATTCCCACGTCTTGTCTCTTGCTCAAGATAGCTGAAAGGCATGTCATTTCAGAAGAATATCCAATATCCTTCCCAGCCCCAGTCCTGCTTCACCTTCTGATTCTCATTCCTCTGAAGTCCAGCCAGAAGCCCTTAAGGACGAGTGTCCAAAGCCAACTCTTTTTCACTCCCAACACTTACAAGTTAATGGTATTGACAGTAATGGCACTAACTCATGGGAAAGGGCTGCATGGGAGAAGGAGGGACTTGCGTGCTTTGGGGTGGGGAGGAATGGGGGAGCTGCTGGTCCCACTGGCTTCCTTCAGGGGGATTAAGAGCACAGGAGCTAGCTCAGCACCCTTCTCCTTCCCCTTCCCCATGCTTTATCATAAGAGGGCAGCCCGGAGACTGTTGAGGTTTGTGCTAATGCATTCACAGAAAAGGTCCCCCCTCCACCCCCGGTTCTGATTTTTGTACATTCTTTTGCTTCTCCTTCAATGGAGCCACCATCCTGTTGATGAGTCTGCAAGCAGAGAGCATGGCACACTTTAAAAATATGATTTCCTTCTCTTGAGACAACGAAATCTTTACTCCTGAGACAACGAAATCTTTACTTTTCAAATCTGCATATGAAAAAGGACATGTTGATCCCTATTGAAACCAAAATGCCTCTTTGGCAGTTCAACAGAGCCACCCAGTGGCCAGCAGGGGAACAACCATCCATCCCGGCAATGGGTCCCTGCCAAGAGGAGGAAGGTAAAACATTAAAGGAAGGCTAACAATGGGGTTGGGCAGAAGCCGTCGCCTCCCGTGAGCAGAAGGCTGTTTGCGCCTTTACCTGCCAGTGCTCCTGACATCGGTCATGCTGGGAGGGAGCGAGGAGACTTGCTCCAAAACATTTGGAGATCTACTTTTTGCCCAACCATGCCCCACACCACAAACTATGGATGGGTTTTCTTGTTAAGTCACCCCAATACCAAAAAAAAATATTCTTGGGAATTATAGTTTGGCGAAGGTACAGAGAATTTTTGATCAGAGAGCCTTTTGCTTCAGTGCTCCTCAGTCTGGTGCCCTCCAGATATTTTGACCAACTCCCATCAACCCCTGCAAGCTTGGTGAATAGTCAAGAATGCTGGGAGCTGTAGTCCAAGAGAACTGAAGGTTTCTAGGTTGGGGAAGGCTACTTCATTCACATGTACGCATACCCTCCATCGTGCTTCTGCTTCCTGGGCAGAGGAGAATAACAATTGATCCCAATTTAAGTCTACAGTGTGAATCCGGATTGCAGAAGAATTTATCACTGTAAATCATGCAAACATGTCTTCATATGTATGTAACTGAGTGGATGAGAGTATGTTCTCCAGAAGTACGCCAATGCAGTCATAGGCTGAAGTCCCTGATCCTAAGCTGAGCAATCCTGACTGAAATCTGGAAGGACAACTTGAACGTAGTGACCTGCCCAGAGAGCTTTGCCTATGGAAGGCAAGGGAATGAAATGAAATAGTCACAAAAAGAAGGTGCATTTTTAGAATTGTGTATTTTCACATATTACACTACGGCAATGTGCACAATTTTTTTCAAATCTTTTTATTTATTTTCAGAATGTACAATAAAAAGAAAAAGAGTATGTAGGAAGAAAGAAAGCAAGGGTTGTTCCAAAGATTTAGCAAGCAGCTCCTCGTTTAAGCACAAAGCAAAAGCCTCTTTCAACCCCTTTCCCATCCACCCCATTCTATTCTCAGTCAGACATTTAACCAGTCTATAAAACTAGTTATAGATTGTAACATTGCTTTGGTAAAGAATGGCAATCACAGACATTTGTAAAAAATATATATTTTCTTTCACAGTTACTTAAAGTGTTCATAGTAAGCCTTCTGTCTTTGAGTAAATTCTTTAACTGGCCTTCTTTCTGTTGCCATAATTAGTTAGCTTCACCATGGCGGCCTACTCAGCCGGCTTGCGAAAAGTGCACATTCTTATGTGCTTTACCCTATTTGAAATGTCGTCTTCCCATTTGAACAAAGAGGACCGAACAGAAAGAGAACAGAGAAAACAAAGTCAGCCAAGATTCAAGTTGATATTCAGAGAATCTGGGCAAACAGGGAAACTGCTTGTTCACTCAACCCTAGAGGGAGAATGTACTGTGCACGAGGCAGACCAACACTAAGGGGTGTCTACATTGTGGCCCTGCGGAAGAAGAAAGTGGTATTTCTAAAAAGGAGGAGCTTTGTCCAGTGAATGGAGTTGCAACTCTTCTTTTGCTGAAGCAAAGCAGGCCCAGCTGCCTGGATGGATATCAGATGTTCTGCCATCTTTTTGAGGAAAAGAGGGTTACAAATGTAGCAAACAATGAATACCCCAAGAAACCAAGTCAGGAAGGGTGAGTCTACCTGTTTCTGGTGGACAGCATTCTCTTCCATTTCTGTAGTCATTGGCCTGATACAACCAAAATTAGAAGCACATCTGGTTTGCTGATGCGTTGCATTTTAATGCTTCACTGGGAGGTGCGGCTAGTCCAGAATTGAATGGAAATGGACAACCTGAGGAGCTTTTCTTGTCCATCGTAAAGCAAGTGCCCCCCAGATCTGTCTGAAACAATTCTGACTCCTTGCGAAAACCCAAGAGGCTTTCGAAGGGTGGCATTTTGATATTACATGCATGCAAATGCATTTTTGCAGCACTGTTTTCACCGTGAAGACAAGGGGCCACTTTTTCTGATTCTGGGCTTTGCGGCAGCAAGATGTCTTTGTCCTCTTTCATGCAAAGGCTCCATGGGAAAGGCTGATTCATTTTGCTTCTCTCTACTACTTTTGTACCACTTCATATCTGAAACTCCCTAGACAGCTGGAAATAAATACAAAATGCAGCATAAAACCAATGTGAGAACGGCAGAGGCACCATAAAAATAAGAAATGCTTGGAGAGATCGCAACGAGGGAATCACTAAATGAAAGTGTGTCATTACAAGGCAGGGCAAGCCTATACTGAAGAAAAGAATCTCCATGAGGCATTTACAGCCCACTGTTCTGCCTGCCACGCATGGGAGGAAATGGGGGGGGGGGGACTTCCAAGAAACTCTGCATGTGTTCTGCTCCCAAGGAACACCCCCCCCCCCAGTCACAGAGCAACCCATAAGCCCTCATCAAATGATCTTGGCAGTCAAAGGGAACATGGTTTACCATCATGAGGCTGCTGGCTGCCACAACAGCTTGAAAATCCAAAACTTTGAAAATGGTAGCAATGTTTTGCTTGGGGGGGGGGGCAGGTTGTGAAGGAAAGGGTTTTTTATGTTATCTAATGGTACACCCATTGAAAGATTCCACTCTAACCCTCCAAAAAGTGTGCGTGTCGGGGGGGGGGGTCCTTATGGTCCTTTCTAGCCTTTCTTCTCCTCTCCCCAAGGCCAGTGAAAAATTGCGGACCGAACTATTTGGACCTGCTCCAGAGCATCTCCTCGTCCAACGTGTCCGTCACCCTGACCTCATATCACAACCTGTGTGGGAAACAGCATTACTGAGCCTTCTGGGTAGAACTGCTTGCTCATGAAGGATCAGCCACAGCCAGGGATACTCAGAGATGTTGATTCAGCTATTGCTGTGTTGAGTCAATGGATTTATTTATCCAGACAGCAAATTCCAGGGTGTATTTAATCCACACACTGCTTTAGTCACTATATTCTCTCTTGTGCAGGGCTGTCTTTAAAGCTGGTCGGAAAATTCAGCTGCCCCAGAATGTGGTAGCCAGATGGTTCCCTGGGGGGCTAAAGGCAGGGCCACATCCCCCCAACCCTGCAGCATCTGCCTTTGTGGTCTTTATCCTCCAGGTTCGATTTAAAGGCTGAGTCCAGCCTTGGAAGCTATAAATGACTTGGAGCAGATCAGCTGAGGGCCCATCTGCCCCGTATGAACCTGCCAGAAGCTCAGCTTTTGGCCTTGCCTCGGCTTGAATCAGGCGGACAGGAAATTAAGTGGGGCATTCCCCATGGCAGTGGCAAACCATGATGTACTCTTTCCACGGGGCCACAGCTCAGCAGCGGAGCACCTGGGTCCATGTCCATGGCTCCCATGGGGAGTTAATTCTATGTCACTTCCTCATCCTGTCCTCCTGCATCTTAGACAGGGAGAAAAAGAAAGCACCCTCAACAGGGCAGGAACACATGTGTGCCCCGCAAGGAGACCACTGGTCCCCACATGACAAGATACAGAACGGACTTTATTAAAGCATTAAAACAGTGGCCCCCAGCTGAAAGGAGGCCATCAGAGTTCCAGTGCGTATGACCCCATCACAGAAATTCGCCTGAGATTTGACCTTTCTTTGGACATCAAGGAGACTTCTCCTACCTGGTGCCCTCCAAGTGTTTGGGGCTGCAGCGCCCACTGGCCATGCTTCCTGAGCCTGATTGCAGCTGGAGTCCAAAACAATGGAAAGCACCAGGTTCAAGAAGAATAAACAAATGTGTCACATCTGAGCTGGCCTCTCTGGGTTGGATTTCTCACGCTTCTCTACTTGGTTTTGCAGTACCCTGGTGTGGCATGAACCAGACCTTGGTCATCCGCATCTGAACGCAGGGACAATGCTTTGTGTCTGAGTTAGACTAAGTTCTAACTCAGAAGGTTAGACTGAGTTCTCTCTGAGCAGTGGCCCATTCATTCATTCAGCATGACAGGTAGTAGTCATCAAATGATGAAGATACATAAATTTCCTCCATAGAGCAAGGTAGACTTGATTCTACCTGCTGGGAAATTTTGTACAAATAAGGGAATTTGCACAATTCCAACTAGGAATGTGGAATGAGGGGAGCACACTGTTCCCTCTGCACCTTGGTCAGACCTCATGTGCTTCTGCCTCCGGAGAAAGTCAAACTCCATTCCAGTTAGGGCAACAGATGGGCAAAATATGCTGCAATGAATGCAGTTTTGTTTATGTTTGGGGTGGAGGGGGGAATGGAAGCAATTTAACAGTTTGTTTTAATTGCACGTACTAAATTGGAGACATAATTCAGCACTTATGGCAAAAGCATTTAATAGGAAAAAAGCCAGGAGTAATACATCTGCCGGGCCATCGCTGAAGTTATTAGGAATAGTGAAGAAATCACATGAAATGATTGGGAGCGATGTCATCCCCTCCCGCTCCATTTAGCCATGAATGTATTCAAGAGCGGAGCCCTTCAGCCTTGCTCAATCTTTCTGCTCTGCCGCTGAAATCCGAAATGATGCTTTGGTGGAGATGGTGAGTCAAGAGCCCTGAATTGCTCACTCTTTAATTAACTTCCTGATCACAGCATTACAGCCTGTAATATTCTTCAGGCTAAGCCAAAGCTGCCCACAGAATATTTTGCAAATGTTTATGGCAGCGCCTTAGCACACTTCCTGCTTTCTTTTTCTTTTTTCTTTTCTCTTTTTTTTTGGGGGGGGTGGCACTCCTTTTGACCATCAGTGGAGAATATTCTATGGCGCCTGGAACCCTCTGGACTTGGAGGATCTGGGGCATTCTGTGGGGCATCCTGTTTGCCTCCATGCCCTCTCACCCTCCAGTTGCGGCCATTGCAATGCTTTGCCCATTCCATGAGGAGGAGAGACTGAGGCCCGGCTGGAATTCCTTGGGGGCAGCAGTTTCTGCTTCACACCCAGAATATCCTGCCTCCTGCGCTGAGTCTGGAGATGGTTCTCCATCTTTGGACCCAGTGGGAATAGGGGGTGCTCTCCGCACGGGTCTGCATGGAAGCGCTCCCCTCGGGTCGCTACTGGGACTCTGGCCTGCCCTGTGGCCTGCCTCTCCTCCGAGCCAATCTGGGGCGCTGTCGGATGCTGCCTTGCACAGTTACACAGTTTACACAGTTAAATTGTGTAAACATTGCCAGATATCTCAAACTGAAGGAACTAAGTAAGGCTTTGACTGTACACTCGGGGATGGACACAAAGGATTGGGTGGGAAAAGGTGATTCCAGTACTACCCCAGGTTTTAGGATTTTTTACACAAATTGTGGCTGAGATGCACATGCATTGCCAAGATTTTTAAAAACACGCAGATCATTGCCCACTTTCCAAGCTGGCTTGACTCATTCCAAAGCACGTCAGCACCAGCAGTGGGCTGCCAAATTGAGGCAACCTCCTGGCTTTGGATCCCCAGCCATGTGCTCTTCGTGACTATCCTCCTAGCTGCGTCCCCAGGCATCCAAGGCATCGGGGCAGCTGCGCTGATCCATTTCAACAAACCACTTCTAGCCACATTCACCCCCAGCAGGAGCAGGACTTTGGCAAAGCTCGTGGCTTTGCCTTGGCCATTCAAGACAAAACCGCCTTCACACATTTTGCATGGCAGCAGGAAACAAGCTACTGTCAGTGGGAAAATTTGTTTCTCTTCGTTAACTAGGAAGATTGTGGCTAAGCTCAGACTGGGGAAACTGGGGAGATGGCAGGTGAGTCAGTATTCCTGCTAGTTAAAAATGCCAGTATTTTGTTTCTGCATGTCCTTGCACCACTGTTCTGGACAAGCCAGCAATGCAAGCAGGGACCTGTACAATGTGTGAATAAAGCTGAAAGCCTCGAAACAAACACTGGAGAGCAAGAGCAAGGTGAGCACGGCCTTTCCCACAGGAGAATCTAAGCAGCTCTTTGGACAATTGCTTTTCCTTCCCCTTCCTCTACTCAAAGGAAGATACATTTGGTCTAAATACAGAAGTGGATTCATTCCATTTGTATTTCATGAGAAACTTCCCGATTTGCGCTTCTGCAATAAATAGTATGTGCCAAAACAAAAGTATCATTCAGTATTCACATTTCTTCTAGTTTTTCTGTGCAGTTCTCCAACTTAAAGGAATGTGTATTTTAGGGGAAACTGCATAATGATGTACGTTAGAGGAAATAGCTTGCCAAATGTGAGCATGTGAAGCAAAACTGTACGCACATATACACAATGGGAGACATGTGCACAAAAAGTGCACATTGTTCTGTGGATTCTAAAGAAAGTGGCAAGCTGACGAGCACATGGTGTAACCAACTATGGAATGTGTTGCCACAGGAAGTGGAGCTGGCCACCAAATCAGAGGCCAAAGGGGATTGGACACATTCACGAGGGAGGCGGCTATCTGTGGCCACCAAGCCTTGTGGGATCCCGTGCTGCCTCCTTCCCCAGAGGCGGCCTGCCTGCATGCACCAGCTGCTGAGGAGCTCGGGCAGTTGGAGGTCTCACACCCACCCTGCTGAAGGGACCCTGTGGGCAGCTGGTTCGCCACCCCGTGTGCAGCGTGTTGGATTGGTCTGATCCAGCAGGGCTTTTCTTACATCCTTAGCATAATAATGGAAAAATAAGAAATGGAGAAGAACCAGAACTGGCCAACTACTTTGTCCACATTTCATTCTGAGAGCCAGTGTGGGGTAGTAGTTAAGAGCATAGAAATGAGACTTTGGTGATCTAGGTTCTAGTCCCTGATTGGTCAACTGGGAGACTTTGGACCAGTCACAGACTCTCAGCCCAAACTTCCTTGCAGGGTTGTTGCTGTGGGGATGAGATGGAGAGCAGGAGGAGAATGATGTAAGCCACTTTGAGTTTTGTTCGAAGGGAAAGGTGGGATATGATGCTAATAGATAAATAAATCCTTCTGTCTTTGATCCAGAGAAGGCGGGTGTGATGAGCACAGCCACAGACATTACTCAGTGTCTTTGAGGGATTTCTGCACGTCTGCTTGCAAATCTCCTCCCAGGTCTGGAGGAAGTGTGCGCATAGGCATGCAGCCCTTGAGGTAACCACATCCCAGAACCTCCCAGAAAATTAGGGTTGGGGTGGCCCTGCACAGGGAGGAGTGGGAATGCCTTCCAGAGAATATCAAAAAGGATCCATGGCCATGCCACAGTAACTAATTCCAAGTGCAGTCAGTGCTGTCAACTAGACCTATCATTAAAGATACTGGAGAAATCCAAAATGGATGCAGATTACTTTGGATTTCGATGACTCTGCAAAGTAGACCAGCATCTCCCCATTTGTACCGATTCCAAGGACTTGCAGATCTTTTTCTAAGTTTCCAGAATTATACGAAAATTTAGTCATACAAATCTCTCTCAACCAGTGACACTCCAGTGGACCAAGGGCAAGGCTGCCTGAGGGACAAATAGGAGGCTTTCAATTAGTGACAAAAGGGCCTCAACGTATCTCAGGTGGGCCTGGCAATGTTCTCCTAAAGTCTGGGTGGCAGCCTAGCAAAGGCCTGTCTCTGGCAAGCAGATGCCCCCCTGCTTAAGTGGGGAGCGGGGGGGACACATGGAGCAACCTGAGCAGGTTCATTTGGGAGTACGAGGTTCCTAGAGGCATTGAGCCAATGCCACTTAGAGCTTAGAGGAAGATTGAGTGCCAGCTGGAAACGTGAAAAGTGGGGGCCTGCTGCCTTCGAGCATTTTGCAGTCCAAGCCATGCTCTGGAGGAGGGCATGGCTGGCTGGGCGGGAGTGGCCAGGTGTCCGCTTTTACACAGGTGCATCCTCTGCCTGAAAGGTTGCCGAGAACCATCCTCGGTTTGCAGGGCTTCCCGCCCAGTTCCAGAGTCAGCCCAAAGACCCCAACGAACTGGTGCAAGTCAACAGCAGCTGCACCACAGCTTGGACAGGGGGGCAACTCACGTCACCTGGTCACAACCTTTCCTGCCAGAGGGAAATGGACCTCCCTCCCATTTAAAGTCTTCCTTAGACTTCCATTTAGAATGTAATCATTTCCACAGCTACCTCTGTACATGCAGAGTATACAACTATCATGCAAATCTTTGCCTTCTTTTTAGGTGACGCACCCCTTCTTTCACCCCCACCCCACACACCTCCCAAGCAGCTACCCTACGTGGAGGTTCCAGGGGGAAGCCCCAGCCAGGTGGAGAGGAGGACAAGCTGCAACATTTTATTGCAGGTTACTTGTATTGAATAAGAGCCAGCCCCAAGCTTGTTCGAGAGTTTTGATCATCAGAAAAGACAGCTGAAAAAGGCAGCTTGGAACACTTTGGAAGATTCTGTGCCCTTTCTAAGAAGGGGAACCTCTTCTCTTTAAACTGGGTTCTGCTCTCTGCCTCCACCAGCCATGGTGTCTAGCAACCAAGGGTGTGTTAGCAAAATGTTCCAAAGCTCAGCTCCACCCCAGAATGCTCCTCTGGCGTATTCCTCCTCCTCCTCCTCCTCGGTGTTGTTCTCCTCCTCGCTTTGAGAGTGGCAGGAGGAGCCCTGGAGCTTTGATGGCCCTGAACTGTGAAAAGAGACTTTCTATGTTGCAGATGGAAACAGCAGAGAGCAGAAAATCCTATAAAGAAGACAGGGCTCCCACCAGGTAAGGGCTTTTTTGGTCACTCTGTGTGGAAAGAAGAGAATGCCTTGGAGGTAGCCTGTTCCCGGAGCAGTGTCAAAGCAGCTCTCCCATGGGACTGAGATCCAGAGATCAAACCTGCACTGGAGAACACGAGTGGGTCTCGGGAGGCAGAGGGATGTGGGATGCAAAGGTGAGGCATCTCATCGGCCAGGACCCCTGGCAGCTGAACCCCTGAGCCCCGTTTTCAGGCCAGGGCTCTACGCTGCAGTACAGAGTGCTGCAGCACCTGGATGTGTCCCAAAGCATGCCAGAGAGGCCTCCGGATCCCTCTGTCTCAGCAACACTGCAAACCCAGGCATGCCCCAGCCAATCCTCTTTCTCAAAATGAAGCGCAACTTTGAAACAGTAAGTTTTAAAGCAAAGGGTCTCAGGTTGCATCTGGAGTGTCTGCATGCTTCACATGGTCCTTCCACAAAATGTGCAGAAGTGCTGGAGAGCTCTCTGAGTTTCCGGAGCCTGTGAATTTGTGTGCGTCATGTGGGGGACTTTCAGGCACAGCTTTGTTCATTCATTTGTAGCAGATCCCTACAAAATACTGCAGTGAAAAAGAAAGAGAAAAGGGACAAGGGGGACGTAGAAACTTAAAGTCACTTGTAGCTTTTGCAGTTACCTCGGAGAGCTGGGTGGAGGCGCCTGTGCTTTCCTGAAGATGTAGGAAAGTTTCAAGGGCTGGTGCGTGTGTGTCATTGCGAAACGGCTTAAGCGATGATGTAAAGCATGGGCTGCATGAGTTTCCACAGCCCTGGTGGGAAATACAGCAAGAACTGGCTGTCTGCATTGGCAGGGCCACCTTGCCTTTGAGTTGCACTGGCCCCTTTGGGCAAAGGGCAATGGGCAACGGGCTCCCAGCACATCGCTTTTTCTTTTGCTGCCACCACTCTGCTAAAAGTCAGTGGCGGGGCAGCCCCAGGGACTGGATGCAGCCCGTGCTGGGCTTCGGGGGAACATGGGCCCTGCAACCTCGACTGTTGTCCACCCCAGTATAAACCATACTCTACAGAGGCAGGATTGATTTACAGAAGAAATGTCAGCTATTAAAAACAAACTATCTTTCCACCAAGACTATTGCAGACAAAGTTGATGTGGAGGTTCTGAGTTACATCCAAACAAATTTAGTTGAATGGGAGGCCCTATTTAAATCACTGGGACAACTTAGAATTGTAATGACCCCATTTGGGGAGCGCTTTATTCAGATGCCGTAAGCATCCCTTGCCGGGGTTTCTCTTCTTCAGGATTCAGCTCTCTCCTCTGATTTAAACTCAGAGTGGCCAAGTGGATGCATCTCTCGTGCACTAGTGCAAATGCGGGTGTGCACGACCATTAAGGCTCTGTGCAATGCACAGCTAGTAAATCAGTCTTCCCTCAACCGGATACCCCGTAGATGCCCTGGACTTCAACTCCCTTTAGCCCCAGCCAGCAGGACGATAGGCAAGAGCACTGTCAGTGTAGCCCAAATGCTCTGGAGGGCACAAGGCTGAGACGGCTGCAACTAAGCCGCTGGCTGGGTGACACTGTAGAATGACAGTGCTCCCGAATGAATTCTTAAGCAGAGGAGCGGTGCCTCCATTAGCTTTTGTCTAGAGGAGAGCAGGCTATGGCTGAGAGCAGGCATACACTGTGCAAGGCCTTCAGCAGGGCAAACCAGAGAAGCTGGAAGAGGGGCAGAGGCAAAGCTCCCAACCCCTGTGTAAGAACAGAGGTGTTGCATGCAGGTCCCCGTCTTTTCCTTTGGCAGGTCAAAAGGAATCTCACCTTTGTAACTGTCGGCCACTTTTCTTCCAAAACTCCCCACACAGAAGATAAAAACAAACTAAGCAAGCTACCACTTCAAAGAAAACACCTCTTAGACATGGCACCTTTTTGAAAAGTGTCTTTTCCTTTAATTGATGCATCCCCGGCATGACTTCCAGGACCGAGATGCCACCTGCAACCTGGTATGGCAGGTGTGCTGACCAGTTGATAACCTCTGGATGGAAGCCTTTCCTCCCGTCAACTTAATTGACACTACCTTCTGGGTGATGTCAACCCTGGGGTCTGAGAGAGCACCTGGGACCCAAGGGCTCGGAGGGACCCATCCCTGAGTGGCCCTGCCTTCTCCTCGCCAAAGCCAGCACTCTGCACGTGCTTGTCCTCCCCTTCTGGGCCAGCCCATGTAAGAGTGCAGAGGGAGAACCCGCGGGACATGGAAGTCACTCTTGCCTTTCTTTTGCATGCTTGGAAAGGTCACAAGACGACGAAGGGACAGCTAGAGCTGGGAGGAGGAGGAGGAGCAGGAAACGACAGGGCTTGGTGGTGTCCCCAGTACAGGATTGTCAGTCTTGGATCAGGATCAGGTTCCCCACCATGACGACTCTGATCTCAGTCCGGCGACAGCATCTGCCAGAGCCTTTGCTCTCTGTTGGAGGAGGGGATGCAACAGTTGCAGGATGAGGGGTGTCAACTTCTTTGTGGTGGGAGGGGCCGGACACATTTTGTCCTCCCCCCACCCCCCTCAGTTCCCTGGATGGCAGCCAGGCAGATCGACACAGAGGTGAATCCAGGTGTTTCCATTTCCCCCCAAAGCAGGGGGGCACTGGACCATCAGGCAGATTGGGTCCGTGTAGGGTCCGTGTTGCCGGCACCGTCCAAACATGAGCAGGGTACTTTACCGTCGTCTGCCACCTCTCCTTTCCCAAGGAGTTCTCGTGTCTGCAAATGATGTCCTGTACTTTCGGGGCACTACTAAAAGAATGGACTAGCCGCTGGGGGAATCCTGCCCCCTTTTAATTGCATTCTGCCTGCACAGTATTCAACAATCTGGCTGAAATTAAGCCCACAGAATTCCTAACTGATTCTGAGGAGACCTGATTCCTGATCGTGACCTGATTTCTTCTACCAACATGATTCCATGAGTGGAGACCCAGGAAAAGAACCCTTATAGTTATGAAGGGCCTTGTTATATGTGAGTGAAGAAGGGGAAAAGTGATTGGTAGAAAGGATGAGTTCATGAGAAATGATTTAATAATAACTTGGTCCAAAATATCTTACACATTCTGAACCGTGTGAGAAATCAGGGAGAAGGATTTGGGTGAGGGGTGACACGAGGCCTCCCACCTTGGCCATGAGATCTCTTTTTCATCTCCCTTCTCTCCTACCTGTGTGCTCACATTCTGCGCTTCCCTCAAGTGTGCCTGGGTATGCTCACCTGGGTGTGCTCAAACTTCATCTATGCAATGAACAGAATCAGAGTTCTGGCACTTATTTGCCATTAAGGAATTTGACATTTTCAACACTATCATAGAATGATTTCTAGATATTTGTGACGTATCATCCACATGACTGTTTGATTTCATGCCCTACTTATGGGATCCCTGAAGGCATCTGTTATAATTATTTTTTAACTTATTGTTGTAAGCCGCCCCAAGGCTTCGGTGAATGGGGCAGCATAAAAATGTTTTAATAAATAATAAATAAAATCTGGATGAGCCTGGTGGCAGAAGAGAGAAAGCCATCATCTCTGAAATCTGTGTTCGCCTGCTGCTACAGGTTGGAGTTTTGTTTTTGTTTCCTGAGACTGCAAAAGCAGCTCTTCATTCCAAAGTGTGTTGAGTTTAATAATATAACCACTTTCCATGCCTCTTTGAGAACATGCCCAGTTTTTGCAACCTGTCCTTTCAGAGTTTAAGTAAGATATGATGAAGGGTCACCTTGTCCTCTAAATATTTGGGATGATGACTCTCAACCCTCCTGGATCATCAGCTGTGCTAGTTGTGGTTGATGGGCTTGAAGTCCAAAATATCTGGAAGGCACCAGAATAGTGAAGAGATTTCTGTAATTAGAAAGTCCTTTTCATGAAGACAATTCTTCCTACTCTCTTCTACAAACTGAATTAGAACCTAAACAGAGCTCTGGGAAGCATGCTGGGAGGCAACAGGAAGGTTTTGCTACAGCTTATATAGTCTGCCTGAGGGTTTTCTGATTGGCCAACCTGGAGAACAGCATATTGGCTTATATGGACCATAGCTTTTGCTCTATTCATCGGAAAGTGTCGCAGGGACCCAAAGTCTTGTGTCATGGCAACTCCGTTTCCTGAAGAATCATCCTCTAAGCTGATCCAACTAGAATCTTGGAGCTTAGCTACAGTATCTATGATGGAATGGAACTGCAGTCAATGAGATCAGAAGGATATCAAGAGCAGAAAGTCTTGAAGGTGGCAGTGCGTAACTATTCATGATGGGATTGTTGCTATCAGTATTTTCTGTGCATCTGACCTTAGTGTTTACAATTATTCACACTCTCACACACACTCTATGTACCTTATCTAAACCTGCAACATTCATAATACACCATGCATCTGCTGACATGAGCCATATAGTTCATAAACACTTCTGCCACAATAATTTTATTAGCCTTAAAGTTTGTTGTTGTTGTTGCTAGTCACAAAAATGTTGTCCATGGGGTTCAGCCCATCGTGACCCCACGGACAACACTCCTCCAGGCCTTCTTGTTCTTCACCATCCCCTGGAGTCCACTCGAGCTCACACCAACTGCTTCAGTGACTCCATCCAGCCACCTCATCCTCTGCCGTCCCCTTCTTCTCTTGGTGTCAATTGTTCCCAGCATTAGGCTTTTCTCCAGTGAGTCCTTCCTTCTCATTAGGTGGCCAAAGTATTTGAGTTTCATCTTCAGTATCTGGCCTTCTAAAGAGCAGTCAGGGTTGATCTCCTCTAGGACTGACTGGTTTGATCGCCTTGCAGTCCAATGGACTCGCAGGAGTCTTCTCCAGAACCACAATTCAAGGGCCTCAATTCTTCGACACTCAGCCTTCCTTATGGTCCAAATTTCGCAGCCATACATTGCAACTGGGAAAACCAGAGCCTTGACTATACACACTTTTGTTGGCAGGGTTCTCTGCTTTTTAGTATGCTGTCTAGATTTGCCATAGCTTTCCTCCCAAGGAGCAATGTCTTTTAATTTCTTGGCTGCAGTCCCCATCTGCGGTGATCTTGGAGTCCAGGAAAATAAAATCTGTCACTCCCTCCATTTCTTCCCCATCTATTTGCCAGGAAGTGATAGGACCAGATACCATGATCTTCGTTTTCTTAATGTTGAGTTTCAAGCCAACTTTTGTGCTCTCTTCTTTCACCTGCGTCAAGAGGCTCTTTAGTTCCTCTCCACTTTCTGCCCCAAGACAAACTGTTGTTTTTCCTTAATTGTTTGCTTTCTAATCCATCTTGTTTCATCTGTTGATCTGGGAGTAACCTGATTAGCCAGCCACTCCTTCTTCTTCCCTTTGGTTAACTAGGCACTGCTTAATTGAATGTCATTGCAAAACCAGGGAACATCTGGTTTTGCTTGGAACACTGAATCCAGGTCATGCAACATTCCTTTGTTCCATGCTGGGATGTGAACTCTGCTCCTTTTTTATCCCTGCTATTTGGCCAGTTGATACTTGAAATGAATGCTCCTTTGCAGGGTTAATTGGCACTTATTTGCATTTTTGTTCCTTCACTTGTGGAGGGGCACTGAGAGGAATGTAGAGAGATGCTTATTAGGAAAGCACTTTGATTCACTCAATTCACCGCTGCAGAAAAGCGGAAACTCCTGCAGTGGGAGCTGATGCAGATGGAGTACATGATTCATCTTTCACACCACCCCATTTCAACAGCTGTTTGTGTTAGGCTGTGCCTGGCAACTGCTCATTCTTGTGTGGTGGTACATTGCAAAACATGCAAGTGCGAGGGCTCATGATCATCATTCCCATAGCCACATCCCCAGGGAGCAACAGACCAGTTCTAGCCTTTTTCATCATGACTGGGAGCAGATCTTTTGTGAAGGTGTGAATTGCCCATTCAAGACAAAACCACCCAAAATTACTTTTTATTTTCTCTCAAGCTCCTGTGAAAGTTTTGGGAAATCTCAAGGGAGAACCAGATATCAGTGCTGATATCAGTGCTTTCTCCCTGCTGAAAGAAAAGTGGGGGTAAGTACTGTAACCCCAAGAGCCCTGGTTCCACTACACCACAGCTAGAAAAATCAAAACAAAATCGACCTTTGAAAGCAGAGGCACACAGAACATAGAAACTTGTTCAGAGTCAGAAGGGACTTCCTGAGCTATCTAGTCTGACCCTTGGCTCCAGCCAGCTCCACTCACAACATGCCCACCATTTGCATGTCTAGCCTAGCCTTGAACACCCTCACCAATGGGGCCTCAACCACCTCCAATGGTGCTTAGGGTCCTGAGGGCCATGGGATACTTTGAACTATCAGAACTGAGGTCAGAGGTAGAGCTCCAATCTTAGAGGTAGAGCTCTGCGCTCCAAGTTTCCCACCTGTTTCCTGGAAAGAACCACTCTGGATGTTTCTCCAAGCACAAAAAATCAATGTCAGAGAGGCAGTACTGGTGGTGAGGAAGGGGGAGGAGACTAGAGCAAGACATCCTGGCAGCCCTCCAGCCTCTTTCCCTCCTCTTATGAAATAATAGCATCACGGAACGGTAGAGCTGGCATGGGCTAGAAGGCCATCAGGTCCAACCACCTGCTCAGTGCAGGACTCCAAGCTAAGGCAGCCAACTCAAAGGGCTACCTAATTGCACCTTGCAGGCCTCCAGTGTGGGAGAGCCCGACACTGGGCAATTGGTTCACCTCCCCAGGCAATTGGTTCCATTGTCATACTGTTCTAACGGTCAGAAAAAAAATCCTGATATCTGACTGGAATCTGGCTTCCTGTAACTTGAGCCTATTGTTCTGCGTCCTGCACTCTAGAAGGATCAGGAAGAGATCCCATCCTTCCTCTTTGTGAAAGCCTTTCAAGGACTTGTAGGCTGCTATCCTATCTCCCCTCAGTCTTCTCTTCTCTAGGCTAAACATGCCCATTTCTTCCCGTCTCCCCTCACAGGGCTTTGTTTCCAGCGCCAGGATCACCCCTGCTGCCCTCCTCTGGACTCTCTCCAGCTTGCCTGCATCTTTCTTCAACTGTGGTGCCCAGAACTGGACTCAAGACTCCAGGTGAGGCCTGGCCAGTGCTGAGTAGAGGGGAACTAGCACTGCAAGTGATACTCCTATTAATGCAGCCTGAATGCCTCAGCCACACGGCTGGCATCGGCTTTCTCCCTGAATTTCACAGAAGGAGGAATGGGGAGTCGAAGATCACCTTTGTCTCTTCCCCTGTAAGCCTCGGACTTTAGTTTAGGATTGATCCTGATCTCTGTCAATGCGCCTGTGAACGGAAAGGAGGGAATGAAAAGAGGATGATTCTTTGTGTTGAGGTGATGAATGTGTGTGGCATGGCAAATATTCGGCTTGAAGAGCCATTCCCTCTGGTGTGAGAGGTGGGTGAGGGCATACCTGTTCTGAAATGGTGCCTATCCACTGTTCAGATATTTCTGTTTGGCATAGGAAGTGTTCTCTTTAATCGGCTGCCCGATAAATAGGGGCATCGTTTGCATCGGTGCTGGTGATGCACAGGAGAGAGGGGAACAGGCTCTGTGGGGTGGTGAGATGAGGGTTTCTTGATCATCCATCCATCCATCCATACACTTCTGCTATATCCTTTCCCCTAATAATAGATTGCTATCCAATCTCCCCTAATTGTAGAACCTGACTGGCATGATGGACAACACATGATGTTTTCCCCTATTCATGAGCAAGTCCATGCCCTCGGATGAGAGCTGCACAGTGGTTGGGTTCATACAACATTACAAGCAACCCTGCATGGTTACCATGGTCCACAGTTATTTTCCACAATCCATCAAGTTGTTTCCACTTGCTCATGGTTTCCATCCTCCTCAGTCAGTTCTCTAATTGTTTGCAGCCACTGTGCCTGAAGTTCAATTCCAAGGTACAGCTGTCCTTGCCTGTGTCAGCTGCCTTTTCCTCACTGGCCCACACATAAAGGTGGGATGGCTGCAGTGGCTCCTGCAGCTGCCTGGGGACTGTAGAAACCATGGTAGCACAGAGAGATCACAGAACAAGCTATTGTTCCTTCTCACGGTTTCTTAAGACCAGACTTACCATGGTGAACTATCATAACAGGGTCCAGACAACATCACAGACCAGCAATGGTAAAAAAAAAACCACCATGGGGTGTAATGTTGGCTAAACCTACTCAATAGGATTGCTACTAAACAAAATGCTGGGAAGTTAGATAGGACGAGAAATGACTGAAGAAATATGAGGCATGACAGGAAGTCCCATGCCGGATCAGTCCAAAGGTCCGCCTAGTACAGCATTCTCTTCACATATTGGACAAACGCGGGACCCTACAAGCAGCACAGGGGTGCACCAACACCCCCTACCCATGATCCAGCAACTGATATACAGACGCATATTCTAAAGATTACGAATTTTTTTATTTATTTATTTATTTATTTATTTGGGATTTTTCTAGGTCGTCCAATCACTTTCGTCTCTGGACGGCTTACAATCTGCTCCTCTCAGGTGTCATGAAGCAGAAGCAGATAAGACTTTAAGCAGAAGCATAAAGGAAATGAGAGAAACAAAAAGGTTGCGGTTTGAATGACATGAAACTGCTTACACAAAACAGGAAGGAGTGAAAATTTGTCAGAA
This sequence comes from Varanus komodoensis, assembly GCF_004798865.1. Classification (NCBI taxonomy): domain Eukaryota; kingdom Metazoa; phylum Chordata; class Lepidosauria; order Squamata; family Varanidae; genus Varanus; species Varanus komodoensis. The sequence goes on from NW_025335440.1 coordinate 3,288,302, forward strand.
ATGAATGATGGGTGACAGGACCATAATTTAAGAGTCTGATGCCGGAAAGAATACATTTGAATTCATAAATAATCATAGGTACTCTATAAATGTTACATAATGATGATAATGAGCCAGGCGATTACCATGGAGCCTGTAGAAATCTCCATTTAACATTTTTCTCTTGCCTTCGCTCCACCAGAGTCCTTCAGAGACATTCTGGTTCCACCTTGCCCATTCCTTCGCACCTGAAGGCCTAACCGCCCATCCTGCAATGTGCTGTTGATGCAGGCCACCAGATGCTGTCTGTATGACCATAGGAAAATTCAGAGCCCCGGGAAAGCTCTTCAAAGTTGGAGCTGAGGTCCCAAACTCAGAGTACCTTCCCTCTGCCCTTGCAGCCACGCATGGTGCTTCGTGCACCAGCCGCTGCACCAAAGAGAGACGACTCGACTCTGCAAAGTGGGCAGGAACGAGGCTGGACTCTCACGGGGCCTCAGTACCTCCTCCTCCTCCTCACAAGCCTGGGTGAAACACTTAGATGGCCAAACTGGGTGATCCAAGTATTTTGGAGGGCAAAGGAAACTCTGAGGAAATCCTTGCCTCTGCGCACTTTCCTGTTGCCATAAGATACCCATAGTCCTTTGGGCTTCAAGGATTATAGGCAGCTAATTTAGGCGGTACTGCCCATCAAAAAGAATATGAGTCTGAAGCTGCCGCACACTGCTCCATCTGGCCAGTAACTTCTAGGTCAGAGTTGGTTTCCTTTTTGATCTGGAGGGATGCATGGGATGCTGAGCCATTGGCACTGGGAAGCTGCAATCTCAGCAAAGCCAGGATCATGGGGATGAGGGTGGGGGAGATCGATGACATCCCATATCTCCACGACCTCTTTGGAGGTCCTTGTTTTGCCAGTGCTATTAGAGCAAGTATTGCTGAGCGACAGAAGCTAAAATGTTCCCAGCCCTCTAAACCGTTAGCGGTGGACTGCAGTGATAGAGGGCAGACTGGGAGGAAGTACCAATACTTCTTATCAGCAGGGATCATCTGCCACCTGCCACTCAGAAGTCCAGTTCCCTCTGCAATCCTCCCAGAAACTGGGGTGAAACGCATTTCCTCCTGGGTGACATATTGCTCCCTGTTGTGATCCAATATACCTTGGGATGGAGTGGCTGGTCTTGAACAGTCTCCTCAGACTTATGAAAGTCCTGCTTCTGCTGTAGGTGGAAATGGCTAGAATGGGCTGCCTGAAGTGAATCAGCAGAGCTGCCCAAAACCTTAGGCTCTACTTGGGGACCTGATTGGAGGGAACGCCCTGATTAACGTTTGCTCTTCCAAATGCACCCCGGATGGGGGAACAGCAATCCTACCTGCAGCTAAATTGGTGGGTAGGGAAACCAACACGCCTTTTCCTCCCCTGCAATGGGTTTGCTGACCTGCAAGGGGGATGGTTCGGGGTTCCCAGGGATCCAGTAGGCTGCATGGGGAGCAGCGCATGGCTGCAAGGCATTGCTGTCTCTCAGTCGCCTGCTGTTGGCCTAGGCTGCCTGCCAGAGGCACTCCAGGGCTCAGGCAGGGGCCTGTCCAGCCATACTTGGAAAGGACAGGGATTGAACATGGAGGGCACATAGTGTTGGAACAAGGGTGTTGCCCTGTGCCGAACCAGACCCTTGGAAAGCCTCACTCAGTTTTCTCAACACTAATAACTTAACTGAATTTAAAATGTGGCCCTGCAGTTTTTCGGATCATCTTATTGTGTGGGTCCCTGAACATCTGCCCAAATCCTATCCTGGCAGCATCCCTTCCCAGAAGCCTTCCACGAAGTAACATACATTAGAACCCCTATATCCACAGGGTACAGGTTCCAGGCACCCCCCATGGGTGCCTAAAACTGCAGGTGGTAGTGAACACTGTATACGGTACAGTCATCCCTCTACATTCATGGGAGTTAGGGGTGCAGGAATCCATGAAAATGGAAGAACTGTGAATATGTCTAGGGATTCTTTTTGAGGACACAATGCTCTTTGTCTTGGTACTAGCCAGCCTCACTCACGTGCTTTGTCTCTCAGTGGGCACAAAGACTCTAGAGATATTAACAGATTTTTGCCTGCAGATATTTGCAGGTTTTCCACTTTCATGGGGGTCCTGCTCCTCTCACCCCTGAGAATGCGGAGGGCTGCAGTCAACCACAGTTAAGTGATACTGTGGTAACTCAGACAGCAGATACAGGAGTCCTGCTGTATTAAAATTATTATTGTGAATAAAAGGAACAGTGACCAATGAATATGGAACTCATGGGTTTTACTGCCACTGGAAAATGTGCTGATATCACTAGCTCAGAAAAAATGGAGTAGAGTAGAGTAATAGACAGCTTCATGGAGGAGAGGTCTATTCATGCAGAATGGCATGGAAGTTCCAGCAAACCTCATGTACCAAAACCATCTTATAACCCTGAGTGGTGGGGATAAAGGGAGGAAAGCTACCACTTTCATACCACAGTTGTGAGTATCCAAAGCATGAATCTGGTTGTAACTGGACTAGGGATATACAGCTCCAGCTGAATTCCACAGATGGCCAGACATCTTTGGCTCTGCTTCTTGCCAGATTTAAGGTTTTTCCATTTCCTGAACGGTTGTTCCTCGCTCATGCAGAACTTTGTCCTTTCAGAAGTGCAGCCCCCTGCAAATGCATACAGTATCTCCCCACTAAATACACATTTTCATGTGGACAGAAATGACATTTCCAGTCAGTGTTTTTGTTTTAATGTCTTATATTATCCTATGATTAAATTTTCCTAAAATTCTGGATACTAAAAAAAGTGGGGAAAGTGCAACTTGGGAAAAGCTGGTCCAGTGCAGCATCTATGGGTAAGATTTATAGAAGTTCAAATTCAGAATCCATTTCGGATTTCTCCAACATCCCTAGGTTGGACGTTAATTGTGGTCTAGAAGGAAATTATATCTGATCCTATGTGAAAACTCTTGCCTCCTTTCTCTGTGCTTGGTCTGTGATGAATTATAACTTGGCTGGTTATAAGGCTGAAAGATGAGTCACCTTTCCGTCCTTCCTGAAGCCTTCTGGATTTTTCTGAAACTCTCTGTTTTGTTTCAGCTTCTTAGTCTCTTTGCTTTTCTCAAAGAGATCCTTAAGGGGAAGGGGGAGTGTCAAACAGTCCCCTGATGTTCTTCTCAAGTCTAATTAGCTTTCCTGTGCTTCCCCACAACACACACACCCTCTTGGACCCCTTCACGTGCCCACAGCACCTGGCACATTCCTTTTGAAGTCCGCCACCCCTGGGCTCCCATGAATACCTTGATTTCTTACATACTAACTGAAAACGTTTGGTTCACTCACTGGTTCCAAATTTCCTTGATGACTTCAAAGAGCAGTAAAATCCCCTCAAAGTGAAGACCTTTCTCTCTAGACATGCAACTCTGCCCACAAGGAATCTTTAAGACAAGTTTCCTTCCTTCCTCCCAGTTCTCTGACATACACAGATGAAAAACCTCTGGGCTCCCTTGTGAAGAGCAGGCACTGCCCTCACAAAGGGAAGGGAAGGGAAGGGAAGGGAAGGGAAGGGAAGGGAAGGGAAGGGAAGGGAAGGGAAGGGAAGGGAAGGGAAGGTCTTGAGTTGTTGTGGGGAGGGGATGGTTCCTCTTCTAGGCTGCTGCTGTCCATTTGCTTGCCCTCTCCAGTCTGTCCCAACCCACAGAGCCGTCCAGCTGGAGAAGACAACCCAAGGGGAAGTGACTGCTCCTTTCCCTCATTGTATTTCAATGTATTTTATTGTGTTGTAAGCCGCCCCAAGGTTTCAGCAAGGGGCGGCATAGAAATGTTGTTGTTGTTGTTGTTGTTATTATTATTATTATTATTATTATTATTATTATTATTATTATTCCTCTCCTGGCTTCCTTGATTGCCTGCAGCAGGAAGGTGGAGCTTCACAGAGGGAGAGGGGTCTCTGGTGCTGGCAGTGGGCTCTGGCAGATGCCCCACCGTGCCTTGTGAGTGAGCAGATCAAAGGCAAAGAGGAGAGGAGAAGGAAAGGTGTGTGGGCAGGAGCCCAAATCACTAGGAGTACATGGAAACTACATAAAAAATAGTTTGGGGAGCAAATCAAAATGCTGGGGTAGAAACAGTGTTCAGTTAATAAGTGGGGATTGTCATGTACTTCCCATACGAGCCAGAAGAAAGTGCTTGTGTTGATTGGTGTTAGAATAGAAGACTTCTCTGGAGACCGAGTTACTATTTTTGACCAAGGTTCCTGGACTTCACCCAGGAATTACCCAAAATCGATGGGCACCATCACCAGACAGCCTCTGAGTTTCACCCACTGAGCCAAAAGTCAGTTTAGGGAGCCACCCAGCTATTTGCATGTTTTATTCGAGGCATTTCCAGCTCAAAGTCCATGAGATGTAAGGTGGCCAGCATTTCACAATGGAAGGAAATACTGCTTGCTTGCAACACCACTGTCCTCCTACCAAAGGCTTCTCCTTGCACCTTTACCCCACCCCTCCCCACATACCTGCCCACAGACTGGCACATCTGCAAAGGAGCAAAGGTTCTTTTTATCATACAGGAGTTGGGAAACGTGGGCAGGGAGCTTGGTTGTTTCCTGGTCTGTGCATGGACAAGCTGCAAGCTTGGGTGAAACATGGGAAGCTGGCCAGATGTGACAGATGGCAAGGGAGAACAGAAGTGGAGGAGCCATAAAACTATGCAGATTTTGAATTGTCACTGGGGTTTTCTACACTTAAATATTTAATCATTTTGTTCTGTGGGTGCGTGGGGAGGTGCACATTTGAATACAGAAAGTCTGGATGCTATTTTTCTTAGGGACAGATTTATTAATTATATTGACATCTTTTTTTTTTCTTTCAAGGAACCCATGGTGGCTAGCATAACTCTCCTCTTCTTTCTTTCCATTTTTGTCCTCATGACCACCCTGTGAAGTAGGTTAGTCTGGAAGCGTGTGACTGGCCCAAAGTCACCCAGCGGACTCCATGGCTGAGAGGGGACTAGAGTCCAGGTCTCCCAAATCCTAGTCAAACACGCTAACCACTAGGCCATGCTGGGATAGGCTAACTCCCCTCAGCTTGCCTAAGAATTGATTCATTCCTTCTAAGCATTCTTGGAGAAATCCAGGCAAGCAGGGAAGGCAGAAGTCTTTCCCCCCATTTTAAGCTTTTCTGAGGAAGCTTGGGAAAAATAAATAGGAAAACACTGCCACGCCTTTGCTGCCTTTAATCTCTGCCTTCACACACACCCCTTCTCCACGCTGCTGAAAAAGCTGAAGGACTGTCGTTGTGAATGACTCACTGAAGGCAAGGGGGCAAACAGACTTCATTCTGAGCTGGAAATGGAGCCCCAGTGCAGCCCCACCAGGAAACCTGGGGATGCAATTTCCTATGCCTCCCAACCCAGTCGGGAGCCATGGGAAAGAACATTCTCATGCTGCCCAGCAGGTAGCAATGCCCCCAGCCATGCATAAAGGCATCATGCCCCTCCTGCATCTAGCAAGCCTCTTCTGCCACTGTCCACCCGCTCCCCCTCTTTACAGCAAGGAGCTTTTTTGGCAGGTGGTGTTCTTGCAAAGGGGAGGTCTGGCAGATTGGGCTGACTGATCACAGTGGTCCTTCCCGTTGGATCGTGCTTGCATATGAATTTTCCCAAACTTCCCAATATCAGATGCACCTAACACTTAGAATGTGTTTGCGTATTTATTCCAAGAACATGTTAGTAACTTTTCAGGGCCAAGACATTGCAAAGTGAATAAATTGCTGCTGCTGCTGCTGTTTTTGTTTCAGAACAATAGGACATCAGGCAGAACAGAGATGAGAGTTTATTGGGGTTCTCTGCTCTCCACTGCCAAGCTAATTCCTCCCAAGTGAGCATTCCTCTGCACAGAAATGTGTGTGCCTTTTTCTGGCCCTTTTTTCAATGATGCACGTTTCCCGATGCACGCACCACTGAGCAGAGCATGTTTGTGCTTATTTTTTCAATTGTACAGAGGTTGTCCAATGAGCTATTTGTTTTGTGGAATGCATTATGACCTTGGACATGGAGATTTTTTTCCCACTACAAATTGCATGCAGGTCCATATTCAATTCTGGAAGGAACAAATTGGGTACATCAGATAAGCAAATAGACCCTATCCATGGAGTAATTTCTCACACGTGTCTAGGCAGAATATGTAAGCATGACATAGCTAAATAGACCCATGGGGAAAACTGCATTCGACCACAAAAATCATTAGGTGCACAACCACATTGCCCCATGGCTGATGCAAGGAAGCCTCCACACTCAGGGATTTGCATGTATTTTATGCCTGCAAAAAGACAGTGGCGATCAGCTATGGCACCCATTAGCTAGGCAGGCCATGGGCTCTCTCACACTGCAGGCATTTGGGAGACAGTCATTGGTCAGGGGTGCTGAGCTGGAATCCTGTATCGAGCAGGGAGTTCAATTCGATGGCTTTATAGGCCTCTTCCAACTCTACCATTCTATGAGATGGCGGAGACCATCTCTGCTGCCACTGCAGCTCACACTGTCCATCGAGATTTAGTGCCATGGATGAGGAAGGAAGGGGAATAGGCCCCTGGCTGGAATCAACCTAAATGCATGACCCCCGGCTCTTCCACTCCTCCCCTCCCCCCAGGATACAGTGTATTCCTCCTCTGAGGCCCAGTTGCGGTCTCAGTGGGGCATGAGGGCAGCACAGTTCTTCCTGCGCTAGATGCAAAGTGGTGAGACAGAAGCTCAGCCTTTGGAGTCCTGGCTCCAAGCTCACCGGACTTCTGTGATGACCCTAGGGTGTTCCAGCTAGTGCCAGGGGGTCACAGGATTACATGCTCAGGGAAATGCTATGGTAAAAAGACTTGCATTTTTTCAGCTTTCTTGAATGCCAGAACTGAAAAGGCCAAACGAATGTGAACAGAAAGGGAGCACTGGGTGAATAAGGCCATACTGTTTCCTCGGACCTATGGCTCTCTGGTCTGAACCTTTAAGGATGAATTATTTTATTTGGCAGGCATGCAAGAATGGGCTTAGGCATGGCCTAGAAAAACTAGGAAGCGTGCAGAATGAAATGGCTGGAAAGCAAGATCGGGGTGGGGGAGCAATGACAACTCCATGAAGTAAGCCAGGTCTAGCACTGAGATGTTGCTGATAAACTCTCTGGAGTAGCCTTGCCTGTCCTGGGGTCCTGCAGACATTTGGGGCTACAATGCCCAACCCTTCTAGAGGACTCCAGACTGAGGGAGTCTGAGCTTCAGTCTTGCTAACATCACCATCTGTCTGGTTTCAGGTACCACTGATAGCAGAAACCGGAGACCATGAACTGGTCTGCCTTTGAACAACTCCTGGGTGGAGTGAACAAATATTCTACTGCCTTCGGACGCATCTGGCTCTCCGTGGTCTTCATCTTCCGATTGCTCGTCTATTTAGTGGCAGCTGAGAAAGTCTGGGGAGATGACCACAAGGAGTTTGACTGCAACACAGAGCAGCCTGGCTGCCCCAACGTCTGTTATGACCTTTATTTTCCAATCTCCCATATCCGCCTCTGGGCTCTGCAACTCATCCTGGTGACCTGCCCTTCTTTGCTGGTCATCATGCATGTTGCCTACCGAGAAGCAAAATTCAAGAAACGTCTGGAGAAGTTTGGACCCGAGTGCAGACCACGCTACCCTCCAGGCAAGAAGCGTGGAGGCCTGTGGTGGACCTATCTCTTCAGTCTCGTCTTCAAGGCCTCGGTGGACATCATATTCCTCTACATCTTTTACCACGTGTACCCAAACTACAGGCTTCCCAATCTGGTGAAATGCAACCTCCCTCCTTGCCCTAACGAAGTAGATTGCTACATAGCTAGGCCAACGGAGAAGAACATCTTCACCCTGTTCATGATCATCTCGGCCTGTGTTTGCGTGCTCCTCAGTCTTATGGAAGCCTTCTATCTCATAGCAAAGAGGTGCAAGGAGACCCACCCAGACCAGAGTGGGAGTCACAGGAGAAACGATGGTGAGATGCTCATTCTCAAGAGAGATGCTTGCTCCCCACCGTCCAGTCACCAAGATGCCATTGAAATGAGCCCTCAGGTCTTTCATGGAGCAGACTACAAACCAGTCACCTCGCCCCTCATAAAGAGCTCACAGGGTGTGGATATGGATCCCTCTAAACATGGGAAGCAAGGGTAACTCCTCCCGGAGGTGGGATGGCGACCCTTCTGCGGGATCCAGAGTGGCTTCTTTTCGTTGCAGCAACATCTCCTGGCAGGCAGGCATGCGATGTGAGGGACAGAGGGAGGGAAGATTAGGGAGGAATCCAAAGGTTCGCCCCAGCTCAGTTGGCCTCTCTTGCTCACTTGCCATTTTCATTCCACTTCCTCATGGCCATATTTGATTCAAGCATCAAATACAAGTGGGACATCCCAAAACAGGCCTTCCAGTCTAGCTACACCCATTTCCAGCACATTGCAACCCATGTGCTGTCTCATCTGCTCTTCCCCCGACCTTCACCCTGCACTTTGTGGCTAGTGAGTATACCCGGAACTTATCGGATTGTTCCTGGCATTCTCCTTCCTCCCCAAGGGATGTTTTCCTCAGATTCCTTGCACTTCTATAATGTGGGGCCCAAGCAGCCTGCCAAGACCTCCTGTGTGTGTGTGGGAGTGGGTGGTGCCGTGTTAACACTGGAAGCACAGGCCTTCACACCTGAACTGTCCAAAGCAAGGGAATGGTTCTGGAGAGCTTTCCTCCCTATCCTTGCTCTTCCCAACTATGCAAGTGACAACAAATCTACCACACCCCACAGCCACCTTCTCCATGACTAATTAACTGCCATGGATGGGGCAACTGCTATGGGATAATCATGGCCCATTTTGCCTGAGTCACCCCTTCTTATGATCGTATGACCCATTTGGCACTGGAATCGCCCTGACCTAAATTCTCTCTTTCTCCCTTAGCAACCAAGAAAGCATATCTCTTGTGCCCAAACTGGATTATTTATGTAATTTATTATTATTATTACATGAAAAATTCTGTATCATCTTTTCACAGAGCACAAAAAGCAACACACTGTCATAAGTTAGAAACAGGATGTTTTTTTTTAACAAAAACAACTGTATTATATTGAATGAGGCCATTTGATGCATTTACTCAGTTTTGTTTGCTGCTAATCAAACCTCTTCGGAGTTTCTGAGAGGGATCCTACCAGAAGATCCCAGAAACTGATCCCAGGACCTCCGGCATGCAAAGTACAGCCTCTGCCTCTGAACTGCAACCATTCTGCACATAATAAGAAATCTACATTCCTTATGCTGCCATCCTAGACCCAACTTACTATGGAGAAAGGTCCACTGACCTTTGTTGGACTAACTTTTGAGTAAACTTACTTAGGATTGAGCTGCATGGTGCTTCAATGGATTTAGGCAACCATCCTACACAAACTTACTTGTGGGTTACCATGGGATTTTCTCTAGAAATGTTCTAATAAAAATAAATAAATAAATAAATAAATAAATAAATAAATTTGCATGCATACGCTTAATCAACTTTAGTTGATTAGTTGATTAATCTTTGAGCATCAGTTGTAGGAGTGCAAATTAAGAATATCTGCTTGTCAATTTTTTAGGTTCTTACGGGACTTCTTAAAGGAAATGTTAAATGAAAATGCAAGCATTCAAGGCAACATTTTAATGAAGCAATGATCCATTGCCTTTGTTTATTGAATATCAAATTACACTTCCTTCAATATCTTAAAAATCTGAGCACTATGGGTTCTATGAAAATCTATTGAATTTTAATCAGTTAAATGTTGATGAAGAAGAGATGCTATCATTGAATTAAAATGATTGAATTGATAATAATGAATGAATACCTTAGATATGGTGCCACCACCAAGAAAGACATGTATTGAGTACATTCAAGTTCCCTAGAGTACATGAAAAAACGAAATAGCATGTCTCTATTTATAAAATAACCAGCTGGAAAAAAAACTTTAGACAAAAATTAGGTTGCAGTACTAATTTCAATGAAGCAAGCCCCATTCAAAAAAATTAAATTTATCCATGAAATGACATGTATGGGCTTAAGGCTGGAATCCCGTCTATGTTTACCTGGCTCTAAGTCCTACTGAATCCAATGGGGCTTATTTCAGGGTAGGTGTGTACAGGATTACCTTGTCTGTCCTAATCTTATTGATCCATGTTAAGCTGAAGCATCAGCTTGCCAAATTCAACTGTTGCAAATGTTTAAAAAGTATCATACATGCATATATGTTTGCAAGCATATTCTTGTAAGAATAAAAGATATTTAAAAATATCTTTTAAAATAAATTACATGTGACTCATGATCCCCACAGTGGAACAGCCAAATACAGAAAAGGGAGGAGAAAAATATGGCTGGAGAGCAGAGGACAAATAAATCTGTGCTCCAAGTGGAAAAATCACTCCAGGTTTTCTAAATGAAAAATATACGTTAAAAATGTTGGATTTTAAGAAAAATAAAATGTGAGTTTATTTAGTTCTGCTTTTTTTTCTAGGTTTTGATGTACTATTATTGCTGTAAAAGGCTGGGGAGGGGGGAAAGAAGGTGCTAAGAAGGTTTCTCCTAAGCATCTATTTCCAAAACATCACATTTTGTCTCCTGATAATGTATCTGGCAAAAAAAATCTGTGACTTTCCATTGTTGGCAAAGTAGTGCTTTGCATGTTAAACCAGAGGGGAATCGAAGTGGTGGGGGAAAGGCATGTCTCTGATATAAAAGTCAGCAATGTTCAATAAAATGTGAATAATAATAAGTCCTGTTGGACATTGGATGTGCAGATCCATTGGATCCATTGTGCAGATATCCAGCTTCCACCCATGATACAACTCAAAAATGCGTAGATGAGATTCCCAGGTAATGTCCCACCTTAGCACTGGCCGAGCTCAAACCTGCAAGGCTGTTGCACTACACACCTGTGCCATCGGACTGCAACCCCTCCTTTCTTTCTCCAGAGCATGGGCGTTGAACATTTTCTTCCACCAGAGGGCCCAGCATCTTCCTGGAGTTGCTCTCAGGGGACATAAATAAAATGGACAGGACCCCAGTATCTTTTTTTAAAGCTACATATTTGAATGTAAAGATCTTACTGAGCCTTGGAAGAGGCAATACAACCTTTTAGATTAGGGATGGGGGGGAACGGCAGCGACAGCCCCAAAGCACCAAACCACCTACTGCTTCAAAACCACCAAAGTGGATGGCCTGGGACCCCCAAAGAGCTGGATTGGACCCACAAGTTCTTGACTCTGCAGCAAAATGTGGAGACCAGCATTTTGCCTTTGAAGTTTGGCGATAAGCCAAAGCTAATCCTGTGCCTAAATATCAAGTTAATTTGGTTTCTCTATGTTTTAAACTATGAGCATTGCAATGGGTCACTGAACTTGCTAGCTGCAGCCACACCTAGCATTAAGAGAAGCGCCCTTTCCATTCCCCAGATCAGAGAAGTCTTGGGGACTGCACACCGACAGAAAAGCAAGCTACATCTGAGGAACTGTTTTGGCAACAGGTAAGAGCTGGGCTCCTTATTTAAAGAAGAAAATGGGGTTTATTCTTTGTGCCAAGAAAAACGGAAAGTTTGTCCCATGATGATCTATGAATGGATTGTTTTTCCCAATCTGCAGAAAGATGCAGAAAAATTGGAAAGGGTCCAGAGGAGGGCAACAAAAATGATCCAGGGTTTGGAAGCACTGCCCTATGAGGGGAGACTGAGAGAATCGGGCATGTTCAGCCTTGAGAAAAGGGGGGACATGATATCCCTCTATAAGTCCCTCAAAGGCTGCCCCAAAGGGGAAGGTCAAGATCTCTTCTTGCTGATGCTGGAGTGTAGGACACGGAATAATCAATTCAAGTTGCAACAGCCCAGATTCAGGCTGGACATCAGGAAAAGCTTCCTCACTGCTGGAGCAATACAGCAGTGGGACCAGCTGCCTGGAGAGGTGGTGGGCTCTCCCAAACTGGAGACATTTAAAAAGAACCCGGACAGCCATCTGAGTGGGATGGTGAAACTTGGTGTCCTGCAACAGCAGAGGTTGGACTCAATGGCCTTCATGGCCCCTTCCAACTTTACTATTCTATGATTCTAGTCTAAAGCCCATGTTTCAGAACCACCCAGGAGGGCTGTAATGGCAAAAGGAGGGGCATTTTGCTGAGTGCTACATTTAACTGACAGCTTACATCCACAGTGGCTCTGCTAGCTCATTTTAGACTCTAGCATTAACATTTCGGGGAGAGTCCATTAGCTGACCATGGGCAGACCTCCTCTTTGGAATATGCTATTAACGTTCCTTTCCACCCCACCACTCTTCCATATTTTATGGCCAGTACCAGGTTTTGGAGGGCTCTTGGGCAAAACACCTCCATGAGCCCCCTCCCTGAGGGAGTCTAGCTACTCTGTGCCATGGCCACCAACTGCTCTCGGACCACTTCTTCTCCCTCACCGTGGCTACCACATGCTTGTTTGCTTGCTGGGCATACAGAAGCCATGGCATCCATTCTTCTCATGGCCTCCCCCACCAGGGTCAGTGGAGGAGACAGAAGACGAGCCATGGGGAAGAAGGGGAGCAACCCCAGAGTGTGTCTCGCCAGTGAGCCCCTCCTGGAAGGCAGCCCCCGGCAGGTATCTAATCCTGCTCGCCTCCGATGCCAAGACCTAATGACTGCTGCTGCATTCCTGATAAGACAGAGCAAATACAGGCAAAGCTTGCCAACCCGATTCTAAAGTACTCTGAGGATGTGTGTTTTGGCATTTGGAAGCCACCTAATCATAGCAACCTCATGACCACCAGAATAAAATAGAATCTGCCGCTGCCACCCAGGAGCTGAACATATTTAACTGGGAATAAGCCCCACCTAGTTATAGAAAAAGATAAACTATATGCAAAATGAAAATAATAACCGGTGCATCTCTAACTCTGCACATGCCCAGCTGGTCAGTCTATCACAACAAAATGTTCATAGAGCAAATAAAAAGGAATAATTTTTAAGGAATAATAATTTCATTTATAATAAAATGTTCATTAAGTAACATCACCTGTGGGGGGCCATGCATGGTTTGCCATGGCCAAATCATCTACCACTTTCATTACCCTCCCCAGCTCTGGGTCTTCAGGTCAGCCCCAGGATCAGCCCTAGCTGAAAGAGCTTCAGTCCCACAGCCACACCAGTGAACCCATTCAGGGCTGCCATCAAGTAGGTCTGCAGAAGCGGTGACCTACCAAGCCGTTCCCCTTCCACACACACCAGCCATGAATTGGAGAATGGTAGGAACATGGAATAGTAGAGTTGGAAGAGACCATGAAGGCCATCAAGTCCAACCTCTGCTGTTGCAGGACACCAGTTTGCACCATCCCACTCAGAGGACTGTCCAGTTTCTTTTTGAATGCCTCTAGTGTGGCAGAGCCCACCACCTCTCCAGGCAGCTGGTTCCACTGTTGTGTTGCTCTGACAGTGAGGAAGCTTTTCCTGATATCTGGCCTGAATCTGGGTTGTTGCAACTTGACTTGATTATTCCATGTCCTACACTCCGGCGTCGGCAAGAAGACCTTCCTCATTGTGACAGTGTTTGAGTACATATAGAGGCATACCATGTGTGTGTGTCCCCACACCAGTCTTCTCAAAGCTGAACATGCCCAATCGCTCAGTCTCTCCTCATAGGGCAGTGTTTCCAAACCCCGGATCATTTTTGTTGCCCTCCACTGGACCTTTTCTAATATACCTGCATCCTTCTTAAATCCTGGTGCACAGAACTGGACACAGAAGCAAAACTGGGAGGCTGGTCAAGCTGTGGGGAATGGCTGGCTGGCTGGCTCGCTGGCTGGTGTTAAAATCAAGCAAGCTGGTCACATTGCCAGAAATATCAGGGTCACTGGAGCCAAATCATGCAGGCAGAGATTGAGAAATTCCTCCCCAGGCCGACAAGGCCAGCCTCCCAGGCAGCCTAGCCTCCCAGGTCAGTGCGGGAACTACCTGGATTCAGATGAACCAATCAGTGTCTGCAGTGGGAATTTCAAGGCAATGAACCCCTGCTGGGGTTACCTGGTCAGTGACGGCATAAAAGGCAACTGCACCATGTGTTCCTGGTCGATTGGACTTTGCTGTGATTAAAATTAGTCCCGAGAATAAAGCCCTTTTCTCTCATCCTTGTCATGCTCGATTGGGTTCGCGCACCAAAACCGGACCCTTTGTGTCCTACAAAGCCATTGGTGAGCTGCCACGCATGGCCAGTGGGCTTGGTAGTCACATCCTGCTCCAGTCCAAGGCATTCGGTGCGCTGATTTTAGTTAACCAAAGGGGACTCCAACAGAAGCGTTGCAGTCTGGAGTGAAAGCGGGAGAACCAAATTCTCCAGTGCTCCTGCCTATGTTGGCAAAATTCCAATCAAATTACATGGCTCCATTGTAATCTATGAACGTTCCAGTAGACCTACCATAGGAAGTCAGCCCTAGGTAGCAGACATGGGAGGAAAGTACCTAGAAGATTTTCTCAATGCTGTTTATTGCACAAAGACATGCAAATTCCAAACAGGGTGCCACCTCTTCCACCCTCTAGAAAAACAGAGGCCCCATTTTCCCAGGTTTTCCGCCACAACCGTGACCTGTGCAAATCTAATAGCAGCTGCTGTAATGCATCTTACAATTCCCTTGAGGGACCACAGCTGTCTCCAACCCGGGCCTGTCCTGTCTGTCTACACGCAGGAAAAAGGGGCCACTTTCCTCTGATGTTTTCCTCATATCCTTCTGGGATTCTGTAGGTGGTATTTTCACACCCTGTGCTGTTGCTGGATCAAGTCACCCTGGTGCATCATACCATTACATCCACAGGCGACACTCTGGATGACTCATGTGCTGCCTTGCCCGGAAAGCTACACCCAATTTATCAAATGCAGGAATCTGCAGATTCTGCAAAGAGCTGGAGAGTCTGTGCTTGCTCAAGTAAAGCTGGAATAAGGAGGCAGCAGCTAACTCAGTGGCAATGAAAGCTTTGAAGGATGGGTTGGATGACTTGATTCAAGAGCCCTCTTTGCTTGGGTGAGAGCTTTTTAAAACACCCAAGTTGCAGAAAAATACAGATGGCCCAGATTAGATGTTTAGGCCTAAATAATGTATAAGGCCAGCATCACCACCTGGTCAGGTGGCCATGGGTCCTCTTTCACAGCCCCTTTTGGCTGAAGGGCTGCCAATGATCCATCTTCTGTTTAAAGGGCTGTCTTATCCTATTATTTATTGGCTGGTTGGTTATATTTATATCCTGTCTTTTTCCCTCCTGCAAGAACCCAAGAAAACAACCCTGTGAAACACAAGAATCAGTGACTGGCCCACAGACAGCCAGTGAGTTTCATGACTGTGTGGGGACTAGAGTCTGGGCCCCCCAAGTTCCAATACCATCACACCACACTGGCTTTTAGATGAACAACCATCAGAACTGTTGTCCACCTGCAGTTAGCACCTGGGCATTGGAATGGACAGGAAAATGATGCAGGCTTCAGCCAGGCTTGGGGTCATAAATCCCAGGGTCAGAGGTCTATGTCAAGGTGCCATGCAAGAGCTCCTGCGGTCTGGTCTCAACTCCCACATGCAATGACAGACGTTTCCGTAGGCTCAAATGTCAGAACTGGGTCCAAATCTTCCACAGATGTGATCTGGACCCACCAGCAACTACTGAGAACCAGTGCTGGCTTGGAAATATGTGCGGAGCGTACTCTTGGGCAAGATAATTGAGGGGACTTCTCTTCCATGGGTCCACATCTTCCTTTCCATGATGAGCACTGTCCAAAGGGTTGTCCCTTCTTCTTTGCTTAATCTATACAACCACCTAGAAGAAGCCATGGCCTGGGGTTTGGTGGTTTGGTGGATCAAGGGAATTGCCCTCAGAAATAGGCCTGAGTTTCCCTACTGCACCAAAAGCTCTAGGGCAAGAGGAGCTTGCTCTTCCTGTCCCCTTCCCATATGCAGCTTCCCATTGTCCTCTCTGAAATTCCAAGGGCTTCAGCACAGAAACTGTGATGGAGAAAGAGTGCCTCTCCTTCTCTGCTCAATCCAATGGGTGTAGAATTCAGGAAGTTCCTTTTGAGAGACAGGTCCTGTCCCTAGAGAAGGAGCTAGCCATCCTGTAGGTCTATTGTTGCTGCCCCTATGATTCTCCACCTGTGACTCAGTACAGAGCTGTCCAGGGTCCTATCTGCATCCCTGACATGTAGCTCCCTTGCTGTACTTCCTTACCCAAATATGGTCTTCCTTTTGCCCTGCCCTGTCCCTAGGAAGAGCTGCAGCCCAGTTTAAGGCCCAGTCTGGCATTGCAGTGCTGGGCAAAGTCCTGTTTGCATTCCCAATTCCTGTCTTCTCTCCATACTCTAATTTACCTGGACTTGCTGTTAGAACCCAAACTTCCCTTTGCCTTTTCAGGATTGGTCCCTGCGTAGCCTCATCTGGCTGTGCTTCGCCAGTCCCTGGATGCTTCCAAGAGCACTTCCTGGCCCCCCCCCCCCCCCCCCCGCTCATTCATTTGGAGAGAAGGGGTGAACAGGGAGAAATGAGGTATGGACCCCAGCAGGTATGTAACAGTGGTTACCCCTCTGTGGGCGCTTTTTGGAGTCGCCTCTCACCAAATCATGAGGACAGAGGGACACAGGCAGGAGTGACTAGACATAGCAACTGGCAGTCCCCTGAGCCTGACCCAGAAGCTTTTACAGGGTGTCAGAGCATACAAATCCCTGAGCATCCTGCAGTTCCACATCTGAGCAGAACTTCATGCATGCTGCACCCCCATTGAATATGCTCCTGGTTAAAAACTGGTGGTGTCCTGAAGGGCTGGGGAAACCTTACAGCAGCCTCCCCCAGCCTGGTGGCCCCCAGAAGTGCTGGACTATACATGGCCAAGCCAACTGGGGGGATGGGAGTTGTAGTCCAGCACATTCAGAGGGTACCAGGGTGGAAAAGGCTGCCCTAGAGATTAAGGTGTGCTGTGTGCCAGGTGTGCTGACAAAGAGCCAGGGTGGTTCTTGGCCTGTTGCTCCAGAGCACCTCTGCAGGAGTGGAGGGCCATGCTCGGCCTCAACCTCTCTGTCCCCTTTCAGATTTATGGGATAGGTCATTGTGCTGCCCCATAGCTCATCTCCTACAAGCTTCCTTGATGTAACTGTACATGCTAAGGCTCAGCTCTCATGAGCAGAGCAGGCTGGGGCCGGGGAAGCCCCTTCCGACTTGCTCAGTTTCTCTGTTCCTAACGGACCGGAGCAGGGGAATCACCCCTTCTCATGTAAATCTCAAAAGGGGGAGCCCACAGGACCCCTCACCACCCTTTGAGGATGGCTGTGCAAAAGATGGTTACATGCATCGCTTTGTGACAGCAGACCATCTGGTGTGGGACCCCTGGTTGCTTGGGATGCCTTGAGTAGGAATAAAGTCAGGCGACAAGTGGCCACATAACAGCAGCTAAGTAGGAGGAAATGGTTGCTCAGAGCAGTCCTGGGCATTAACCGCAACAGCAGTTTATTACAGTCAGTGACCAGCTTGTCCTTAATAAACAATTTAGAAATAGGACCATAGGTTGTGATATTTCAACTATTAAAAGACAAAATAACAATAAACAAATGATATCAATTTGTTTAAAATTACCTTTACAATTTCTAATTAAAAATGTAAAACGTTCCATAAAATATCTCTATGGATCTTGCAGGCCAGCTGCAAAAACCTAGCGCAACAGACTTTTAGCTGGGCATTACTTACTATTTATTTATTTAAACCGTTTGCATGCCACCCAACTGTCCCATCGCATTGGTGCCTATAAGGAACTTTCTGGCAAGCTCAGGATCAGATCTGCCTGGCCACCTTCTAAACAGATGAGAAATAAACTTGGCCCATATTTCTTGATAAAAACAACAGTAAGAAACAACGTGTTCAATTGTCTCAACCTCTCCACCAGCACCACAAGGGCAAACCTTCTCCACCGCAGGCGTCTTACAATACCTCCCCTCCAAGACCACAGAGGGGGTCTTGTGAGAAGGCCCTTCAAAGAGCGGGAGGCTTCAAGATCAAAACGTACGGTGCTGTGGCAATGATATATTTGGTATTTTCCGGTGCCAAACAACCCGGTACTCTCCTGATCTCACATTGCCGCTCGGTACCTAACCCTCTGTTTGGTGATTGCTTTTACCTGCTCTAGTCCCAGCACGAAAAGAGTCGATTTAGATGGACAGCAATTAGCCAGGACCATCTAAATGGTCGCATACGGTGCGGACCACCCGGGGGCTTTGAGGCTTCCATGGCAAAAAGGGAAAATACACAGGAGAGGGGAGGCTTCTTTGCGTGGGGGTGGGGGTGGGGCGCATGCACAGTGCCGGCTGACACTGGGTTCATTAATCAAGGCCATTAATTGTGCGCTCTCTGTCTCATTCCCTTCTTCTTGCAGTCCTGGATGTGCTAAGGAGCCGCATGAAAGGATGAGCTGGGCCTCTTTGCAAGAACTTGTGAGTGGTGTGAACAAGTACGCTACAGTTCCGGGACGTGTATGGCCCACGGTGGTGCCCTTCCTCCGTCTGCTCGTCCACTCCGTGGCAGCTGAGGGCTGGTCCAGTGGCCAGCATGACTTTGTGTGCAACACGCTACAGCCCAGCTGTGCCAACGGCTGCTATAACCGGCTCTTCCACGTCTCTCACATCCACCTCTGGGCCCTCCAGCTTATCCTTGTGACCTGCCCTTCTCGTCTTGTCCTCATGCATGTGGCCTGTCGGAAAGCCAAGAAGCAGAACCACTCGGAGGAAGCTGGAGAACTCGGTCGCCCCCAACGCTGGCAAGAAGCACGGAGACCTGTGGTGGACCTTTCTCCTCAGCATCATCATCAAGGCAGCTGTAGATCTTGCCTTCCTCTATGTCTTCCACTGCCTCTGCCACAACGTCGGTCTCCCAAAAGCGGTGAAATGTGCTACAGAGCCTTGCCCGGTCAGGCCGACGGCTTCAGTGCCGGACCTGCAGAGCAGAGGCTGCTTGCATCTTCCATGGCAGCCATGGCCAGGCTGTGTGTTATGCTCCACTTCTGTGAGGTGGCCTACTTGATAGGCAAGAGATGCAGTGAACTCGCAGCACCAAAGAGCCCTCAAAGCTGGCCGAGATGGAGGCCTCCATCTCCTTTGAGCTAATTCCAAGGAAGGACCACTGTCCTTGAATCGGGTCCTGCACTGACATCAAGCATGCTGCAGGTCAGGATGGGTTCATGAGGGAGGCAGCACAAGACAGCGCTGGCACACAACAGGGGAGTGCAGCCCAGTGTCAGACTTAACGCAGAGGTGGGGGAAAGCCAAGGAAAAGGAGAAGTCTTCTTCTTTGCTCAGGACCTTGGAGCAAATCTGACTGGGGCACCACCTCACTTGCTCCATGCCATTGATCCTCCTGGGTGGGCTTAAGAATCTTCCGGATGGATTTAAGAAGTGTCCCACTTTGGCCAGAGGCAAGTGGAATAGCACGGCCCCCCTGACCTCCTGCAGGCTCCAGATGCACCTGGGCAGAAGGTCCTCTGATGGGAAAACATCTGCAAATAAGAAGCTGCTCCATAGAAAGCAGTGAGCTAGTGCTGTTGCATTCATCCTGGCAATTGGGATGAGTGGGGAAGATAAGCAAAGTACCTTTTGCACACCTTCCATGTGATTCGGGGAAGCTAAAGAAGGAAGGATAGCCACCTGCCCATTTCTGCTTCCACCATGGCCAATTCACCCAAAGGCTGAAAAATCGAAGGAAGGCACACTCCAGCCCCTGCCATCAACCAGTAGACTGAGGTCAACTGGAAGCTGCATGCGGGGAAATCAGTATGGCAGGGAAGATATGCCTGCTTCCCTCCTTTCTCTCTGTCGCTTCCACCCTTTGTGCCATGACTGTTAGATTCTAAGCCTATGCAGAGTTAGCTCCCCATCCCCACCAGACCTCTAACCCCTAATCTGGATGAGCAGTAACTGCATGGTAAATCACAAAAAGACTTGGGAAGATAAGGATATCCTGGGAGAGGCTAGAGAACCATTAGGAGAAAGGGCAAATCCACGCACACTTTCCGCTGCTCTGCCAGAACTACTCAAACTGCTGGACTGGTGTAGGCATCAAGGAGGCCAGGAGCAAAGAGCAGACAGAGCTGGTCAGGACTGGGCAGAAACACAATACTGTACGTGGACCAGACTTGTTACTTGTGATAGCAACACTTCAGAAGGTTGGAGGCTATTATTCACCTGCATCCTGCTTAATTAACATATTGAGTGGATGTGACAGAGTAAGGTGGCTTTGGCTCATGAAAGCCACCAAGGCCCAGCATGTTTTTGATGAAACAGTTGCTTGTTGCTTCAGTGTACTTAAGTCATGTTACAACACGCTGAATTACTGCAACATGCTTGGGGTGTATAAAGAGCTAATTGACTGCCTCTGTTCTTTCCCAGCTTCTTGGACAAACCTGTTCCAAGGATTAAATGCCAAGTTTCAGCCAGTTCCCACCTCTGAAAGACCACAGTGCAGAAAATTGGAGGAGAATTATTGTTAAAACACTTTCTCTAAAAATGATTACATTTCAAAACTTGCTGGCCATATTTCCTTGCAATGGAAAAAAAGCATATTCAGTGTTTTGCTTCTAATCGAGGTGCAAACAGGATCAGGCTGCATGATCAACAGCCTGAGCAGAAGGTTGTGCTGCATGTGCCACCTGCAGGCTAACAGCAGGGGTGGGTGCATTTATTATATTTCTATCCCACCTTTCTCCCATCGTGGCACTCAAGGTGGCTGCATGCAGTTCCCAGGTGGCCTCCCTCCAAGCACAGGCCAGCCTCAGACATGCTTAGCTTCAACATGGTGCCTTATGCGCCTTCAGACCACCCTCTGGCACATGCTTAAGCCATTCATGAAGAAGCGGCTGGTAAGCTCTTCGAAACCCTTGGGCAGAAATGGATATGTACATAAGAAGTGGTGGGAAAGGAAAACACAGAGGTGCTTCCTTGGATCAGTATTTTTGGAAGACATTTCGGGACAAAGGCCAAGTCCGCCACCTAAGAACAATAACCAATTGGATGAACTAGAACACAAGTTTCAGATGAAGGAACAAAGTCCTAATTCTTCACCTGAGCTCCATGCACCCCCCCCCCAACACGTTTGATTCTTGAATAAGAAGCACACGTGGGTACAAGGAAGGCAGGGTGGCCATGGATCCTCTTTTGTAGGCAGTCCTCTATTTGAAGGGCTGCCAGATTATTGTTCTCTGTTTGCAAAGTGTCTTTTATCTGAAGGATTATCCAGGTCAAGTCTGATGAAAGTAAAGACCCCTAAAAAGCGAGACCAGAAGCTCTGATGTCATCAATCAGCAGCTCTTGGTTCCCCCCCTATGTGACATGTCCTGCATTTCCATTAAAACTGTTCACCTACAGATATAAATTGGCACCTGCAAATTTTAGGCAGAATGATGTCTTCTTTTGCCCTACTTTTTACTAACACATTTTCTCCTTTTTGGTGTTTCATAACCGTCCACCTTAAGGGGGTGGTGGGGAGGGGGAAATAATTCTGTACCATACTGGGAGAAGATAGCAATTCCAGACCCCATGCTATTTTATTTCAGGTGTTCTAAAAGTTACATGGTGTTAAATAAAGTTTGCACATGTGTTGCTTCATTTTACACAGTCTGCAGCAGCAAGTACGCCATGCTAAGCTTTCTCTGCATGTGGGTTGCTTAGTGAGTAGCCATTGCTTTTTGCTGAACAATCAAATGACTCTCCCATCTGGCTTCTCTCTGAGTCAGAGAACAAGCCTCCAAGAAGGATGTAAGGGAGTGAGTTGGCATGAACTGGTATGAATCTGTCTGTTTACACTTCGTGTCACTTTCCTGTTTTAATCATAATTCTGTTATGTTCCGTTTCATATCCCTGTGAATTAAAAGCAAACAATTTCCACAAAGTGCACATCTAAATGCGTTTTAATAGATATTTACATGTGTTTTCTCTCTAAATAGTATTTAAAGGTGTCTTTCCCCAAAAGTATTTATAAGTCTAATCGGGCCCATCGGGTCGCAGTGACAGGGCTTTCCCCTGCAGGGATGCTGACATTGTCTGCTGCCGCCACAGACTTCCCTCTTCCTTCAGACTTTGGCTGTCATCTTAACATAATCTGGGAGTGGCGAGGTTTTCCAATTAGCGCAACCCCATGAATGAAAGCTCTCCAAAATGCCCTGCCCGGGACAGGATGTGGCTTTCCTCAAGGACTCGGTCCATCTCCTATTTGCTCTTCTGCCTTCCATTCAGCCTAGCCTGACTGACTTCTCAGGGAAGGCTGGCCTTGTCAGGATGGGCCCAAAGCAGGGCAACTTCAGTTTTGCCATTTCCACTTCCAGGGGAAAGTGCTGGCTTGATGTACTCTCGGGCTACTTGCCTGTCGTTCTGTTGATCCAGGGCATCCGCAAAGCGCTTTCCCAGTGCCATGTTTCAAATGCATCCATCTGCTCCCTATGAACCTCCTGCACTGTCCAGTTCGCACACCCATTCAAGCGATCAGGAATATGATCATGTGGATGATCTTGGCCTTGGTCCCTAGTGAAACACTCTTACCGGCAACAGTACATAATTTTGAGGGACCCTTGTGGCGGTGCAAGCTATGGGGGAGGCCTGCTCTGCAGTGGGCCATTACACCCACACCGCTTTATGAGAGAGTGCTCCTGATGGACTCAACAGCTGCTAGAAGTGGTCTGTTGACACAGGTTACCTGCACTGGGGATTTGCGTGCCTAGGGGAACTGTCATGCTGAGCGCCTGGATGGTAAATTTATCGCAACCTGACCGCTGAGAGCTGCTAATCGGGCCTTTTTTGCATGGAAATGTGCCAAAACCCAGTGAGGGACGTTTCACTTGGTGTGAAGACTCTTTGCAGTCTGGCCCCATCTTCCCCTGGTTAGCCTGCTGCTTCGATTGGAGTGTATAGTGCATGTCACCAGCGCCGACTACTGTGTGGTGGCAGTGAAGGCGAAGGAAGACACATGGTCTGCACCTGGAGATGCTGGTAGCTCAGCCCCCACGACAGGGCACCTCGGACTTGCTTAATTCTCCAGCATTTTATGGCCCTTGCAGGGCACACAGGCAGCCCATTCTCAGTCATCTGGGGAGATCCACTTGAAGAGCCATGAAGAGGTTTTGGGATGGGAAAGAGTAATTTTTTAAAAAGTCCAGGCACTGATGTCCCAGACGTTAAAAAGCCTGGACATGCGGCCACCGAGCACTGAAACAACAGCACGGTGGAAGTTGGGCAAACCTCCTTCCGTAATTGGGTGGGTCACCCCCACCAAAAGGCTCTCTCTCTCTCTCTCTCTCTCTCTCTCTCTCTCTCTCTCTCTCTCTCTCTCTCACACACACACACACACACACACACACACACACACACACACACACTTTCTGGCTGCCGGCTGCCAGAGCTTGCAGGAACCCTCTAAGAAGTTCATTTCAGTTGTTTGCAAAAGAGGAAGGAGGAAAGAATGGACAGGGCAGGATGCCAGCAATGCATGATGAATTACTGGCAAACCTGCTGTAATCCTGAAATGCAGACCTCATCTTTATTTGTACGGACTTGGTTTGGCTTTTCCTCATATGATTCAACAGCACTTGCCGACGTGTTGCCAGTGGGCGCCTGAGACGCCTGAAGAATGGGGTCCCTTTCTCAGGTTCCATCCTCAGCAGCCCAGTTCCCATCCTCCACCCCTGCTAGAGGGATATTGTTCTTGGCTGACTGTGGATGCACTGGACTGACGTGTCTTCACTTCATCAACTCCAGCAGCTGAAGGGAGCAATGGGCTGACTCTTTTCCTAGGACGTCCTTTGTCCCGTCTTCTGCACACCACGCAGAAGGAACTCTGGAACTCACTGCCACAGGATGCCAAAATGGCCACCAGGTTGGTGTCCATACACCCCATGAATTCTATTCATAGCCATGGGCAAAGCAATCCTATGGCTGCTAAGCAGCAACTAGACAGCCGCAGGATTTTTCAGGTTCTCAGATGCAAGTCAGGAAATCACACCGAGAACCTTCCTGCTGCAGCCTGCACGGAAAGGCTGGCTCCCTGTGGTCATAGAGCTGACCTCAGAAAAGGCTTCCGGGGGTGCCCTTGGGGAGGGGAGGAAGGAGACGGGCAATGCCAAGATAGACATTCCCTGGTGGTGCCTCGGCCTCCTTTCTTCCTCCTCTAAAGTGCCACATGGTCACCATGACCAGAATTGGCTAAGTGTTTCCCAGAGGAGGAGGAGTACTGGGGTGGCCATTCCTCTGGGATCCTCTTGGCCTTGATAGGATGCCAGCAACCTTCCAAGTGCAGAGGGTCCCAAACATCCCCCTTAGGACGGCTTCTTTCTGAGCCGAAACAGGCATTACTTTAAATCTGTATCTAGTTCCTATGTCTGTTTTTCATTTTTAGTTAGAAAAAAGGAGGCCTGACCCTAATGTATATTTTAGATCTCGGTCAGGCTTGCTGTGTCTGCTCTAGAGTAAAACTCTATTTGCTAAATGCAGATTTGAAGTAATATCTACTTTGGAGCAAGAGACATGTGTGGCCAGGCCAGGTGACTGAGCACCATTTTGGAAATTCCAAGGAAGCAAAAGCATGATGGCTTTCCTCTTTTAACTGCCTTCCTTTTCTTAACCCTTCCTTTCCTTCTCCTCATATCCCTCCACACCTTCTCTTTCCTTCTTCCTCTCATCCCTTCTTTCTTCACCACGATCTCCTCCCCTGTCTGCCTCCTGCATCTCCTCGTTTTTCTCATGCTCCTTGCCCTCCTCCCGCTTTCTCAGGTCTAAGAGCAAAACCTACCTTTCCCTAAGCCAGTCTATGCAGTTAATTCCTCTGCTTGGCACACTTTCTAGCAACACTCTGCCTGTTGCCAACATTCCTAAGGACTTTGAAGCAGAGGAAAATGGCATGCAACTTGCATTCTTCTGAAGGAGAAACTCTTAACATTTCCTCCCTTGATAGCCCTTCTTCTCAAGAATCTGACTCTAAATTTCCATGAGGAACAAGGAGAAGATGACTTGAAATTGGGAATTCTACAGCAAAGTTACTTCAGTTGAGACAAAATTTCTCAGAAAATATTTGAGGAGGGGAGGGGATAATCATAGATGTTTGCTTCTTTCAGCCTCCCTTGAGGGAGGAAAGCCTGCAAATTTTCCCCAAATATTCTGAGCCATGGTTTGGTAGCAGCCTCCATTCACACTACACACGATACATCCGAACAACACCACGTCTTGTGCATAGTGCAAAATACAGTTGACAGTTGCATGTGATGCCATTTGCAACACTAGCAAAGAAAGCAAACAAAAACCGGGGGGGGGGGGGAAAGTGCCTCATGCCAGCGAACGCATTATAGGGACAGAACCCTACAAAATAGCTCCTAGAAGTGAGATGAAATCAAAACAGAGAGGATAAGTAGCCCACCAGCCTGGCAGCCACCAGCCTCCCCTGTGAAATTGTCCCCAGGCATCAAATTATTTTGGAGCAGAGTGTGCTGGGGGAGGGGGAGGTAAAAGAACGAGGCAGCCCCCCAGTGCCCAAAAGTCACAAGCCCCAGTTTGGGGCTTCTCCTGGTAAGCCCAGCTCTTTCAGTTGGAGTGGAAAATACACCAGTGACCTGTTTATCCAGTGCAGGACTGATGCCACATGCTCCAGATGTCCATCTGCCACTGATAGCAAGTTAGCCCCTCATAGAGCACATACGAGCCTGGGCCTGGCAGCAGGGTCACAGGTGGGAGGGGGCCGGCAAGGGCGCTCAGCAGCAGTTTCCCTCAGGCCAGCCCTGAATGGAGCCAAGTTCAGCGAAGCCCCTTGCTGCTTTTCCTGCAAGCCAGCGTGACCTGGGGACTCTGTTCTCCTGCCGTGTGCAGACCAGATGCAGCTGCTGCTGGCTGGATGCATGGAAGGACTCCAAGGAAAAGTATTCCTTGTGTGCAAGGACTTTATTGGGCTTTTGTGATGCATGAGGCATGCGCCCATCCACACAAGCAACTTGGCATTGATACTGCAGCCACGGCACTGCCGGGCACAGGACTGGGGCACTGCCAGGTGGCAAGAAAGCCCTGAACACAGGTCCACCGCACAGGAGGGCCCCTACCTTGGTCTATGCCACTTTGCACGCACCTGTTGCCTTCCTGCCTGCCCATCACAGGAGCCAAAGGGTAGGCTCTTCAGCACACGCGTCCTGCAGAGCTCGCTAGGACAGGCTTCCATAAACTCCCTGCTTTGCACCAGGGTTGGAATGGAACGCTGCCAAAGCAAGCTGAGCGGAGAAGTCTGTGAGCCCCCACAGCATGACGGCTGCACAGCCAGCAACACTCTCCCACGCATGGACCCCAGCACAAACAAGGACTGCTTCCAGTGTCACGGAAGGGGGACCCTGCCTGTGCAGCAGCCAGACGAGGTGCGATTCCTGTGAGTGCCACCTGAATGCTGGGGAGACAGATTCCTCAGCCACCCCACCTTTGCAACGTGAACAGCCAGCGCATTGCAAAGCCATCCACGCACCTTTTGTTTGTGGCGCTGGTCTCTGCAGAGCCATCTCAGCCCACGGTGCCTGTACCACAGAGAGACGTCCATAGGTCCTGCACTGTGCGGAAACAGCTGTGAAGATACACTTTTAAATGACCATGAACTCTCAAAGCACATGCTTCATCACTGGCCTCGTACTCCGTATGAACTGAAAGTGCTCTAGCTGCTGCTGTCTTTCATCAGTGTGCGCAGATTCCACATGCTGACTGTGGGGCTGTGGAAGAAATCCACAGAGTTCACATGAGCCCAGATTTCTACGACTCTGGCAGGTCAGCCTCGTCTGAATCCTGTCGGTTTTACAGAGGTGTAGACCAGTTTTTCACTCTGGGGAGCATTTGTGCTAATTTGCATTAGCACGCCTGAGTACATTGACCCCAACCCCATGAAGATTCCCATATCTTGGCCAGAATCCTGGTCCTTCCTGTAGTGAACCTGATGCCTATGGCAAAACTGCCCCCAGGTCATGCAGCCAACGGCCATCCTTCCTTGAGTGCTCAGATACAGTCCCGTAGCAACAGCAGCAGCAGCAACATCTTGGTGTGCACGGGGAACAAAATGAACCTTGGACCCCCCACACGGGCAGCTCGAAACACCCTCCCATGCCCGGTAGCATATCATCCATCATGGCTGGATGCTGGAAGCTCAGTCTAGCACAATATTAGGGGAGGCGCTAGATGGCAGGGGGTGCTTTAGAAACAATACTGGGTGTTACCAGCTGCAGGAAATCTGCTTGCTTCTTCCTGCATGTGCCACTTCTGAGAGGAACTGGTTGCTACTCATTCCTGATGCAGCGGAAAGACTGAATGCATCTCACTCTGGCTTGTGTGTTATTGAGTAGTGAGATCAACTGATATTTAGCATTGGCTATTGCCTACTTTGTATTGAATTTAAAAGACTTTCACATTAGTATGGCTGAAGTAGTTGTTTGGGTTGTGGTGGTTGGGTTTTGAAATGAATGGGTGCTAAGCAGTTTATTGCAGTGTTATTGTTCTTGTTTTGTGAGCTGTTGGAGACATTTCTGAGGAAAGGGGGCGTGAAAATTCAAGTGCGGACAATAATGATAATTCTGGAGGAGGCAAATCACCTTATCATCCTCCATGAATTCACTGAATGCCCTTCGTCTACATCAGCATGTAGCGCTAGTCACATTTGGGGTGGTTTTGTTACCCCAGACAAAAGTGACCCAGGCAAGGAAAATGCTGTATATGAAAAGCCTTTGTTTTGACTGAATGTTTCTCCCAGGAGGTTTCAGTCAGCATAAGAATGGATTTCAGCTCTGAGCAAGTACAAGTAATTTAAGGTTTCATCTTTCCTGAGGCTACGCATACCAATGCTTAACCTGTTCACATTTGCTCTGCATAACAATAGTTGGGCCTACAAACCTTAAAGCAACATAACAAATGAATTTGAGTTCTGTTTGCTGGAGGATTTCCCTCAGATTCTTGGCTTTCCAAAGAGCCTTTCTTTTATTCCTTTGTCTGAGGTGACAAAAGTATCCCTCAAAACTATTCTTGTGCAGATTCAGGGGGCTTTTGTTGCCTCAGACAGGAGGAAGGAAGGAAGGAAGGAAGGAAGGAAGGAAGGAAGGAAGGAAGGAAGGAAGGAGCCTTTAAAAACCTGAAGACTGAAATGTGGGGACTTCCTTGACTAGGCCGATTTTGACAGTGTCTAAAAGGACTAGGCAGTATGTTGTCTTATGCCCCGCAGGATGTGAGCCAGGGGAACTCCAGAGTTCCCAACACATGGGGGCAAGTTAAAGCCATCCAAATCGGTGGTCATCACTACTTCTTCTGGTAGAGAATTCCATTGTTTCACTGCACCCTTCCTTTAATCTGCCCTGAATTCCCGACTAATCAGCCACATGGGATGGGACTCCTTTGGGTGCTAGTATTTTGGGATGGGGAGAAAAATGCCTCTCTAGCCACTTTCTGCACGCCATGCATAATTTTGCACACCTCTATCGTGTCTCCTCTTACTCCCCATTTTCTACACAAAAACCCTGCAAACTTTGTAACCATCGCTTGCCAGGGAGTCGGTCCAGCTCTTGACATTTGGGTTTCTCTTTTCTGTGCCTTTTCTAATTGTACAAGATCCTTTTTTAAGGTGCAGTACCCAGAACTGCTCACAGCATTCCAAACGTGATTGTACCATGCCACACTAAGGGAAAGGTATTACAATATTCACTGTTCAATCTTCAGTTCCCTTCCTAATGAACCCGAAGATAAAATGTGCACTTTTCCACTTAGCTGCACACAGTTGACATTTTAATTAGCTCTCCAGCATAACACAAGATCCCTTTCCTGGATATTCACCACCATTTCTAATCGCAGTCGGTCTTCTTAAATGTTGAGCAAATCACAGATTCCAGTCTTGAGCTATAGGAAGGAATTTTAGGAAATAATGGGCTGAAAACATAATTATTAATTTGTGAAAAACTGATAGCTTCCTGCGGAATATTTTAGGCCCCGGTATGGAAGGGAGTGCTTACAAGAGCTGAGCAGGGTTGTCATGGCCAGGACTTTTGGAAGCGCATGCACTCTTAGGGTTGCCTTAAGTCTGAGATTGCATAACAACATCATGTATCACATGGTCTGAGCTGGTGGAAATCCTTTCAGCCAATCTTGAATGTGGGGCAGGGGATGGGCAGTTGCTGGGAATGAGGATATGAGAGAAATCTGTTTCAGTCACGGACGCAATCTGCCATCGATGCCCATTCATACGTGAGCACACACGGTGATTCATGGACCAAAACCAAATGCCTGCTCAAGAGCACGCACACATTTGAAAACCGTGCATGAAAAGTGTGCTGTTTTGAGGAATGTGCATAAATACACATGAATCAACAGGAGAAGAATGCATCCCTTTCAAAGATGTGCATAAATTGTGCATAAAAACACACTTGGTAATATGCATTTTTTGTGAAAATATACCTGGATTTTCATGAGAAAAGTGGGGGAAAGTTTGCCATCTCCTATGGACATCAGACAGAAGGTGCTTCAAGGTGGAATTCAGAGAACAGCAAGCATAAGTTTTGCTAATTTGCACATCTTGGGATAAGCAGAGACTTCCACTGGAGTCTTCCCCTGTTCAGAACAGGCTTGTCTTCCCCACTACGACTTGCCAGCTTTCAAAAACCAAAAAAGAAGAGTGTGAGCCACAAGTCAAAACCTATTTTGAAGAGCTGTCAGATTGTTTGGCTATGTTGTGATGGCGGATGGTGAGCAAAGGGGAGCGGAGGGTTCACCTGAGGAAAGAAATATGCCTGTCCACCTATGCTTCCTTTCTCCCCCTGCCTTCTCAGGAACGGAATGCAAACCCTGCACCTCCAGCCCAGATCGAAGAGGTATGGAAACGCCTCCAAAAGCAAGAAGTGGCATGTTTGGGGGTTGTGCTGGAGATGAAAACAGTGTTTCTAAGGGATCTGGAGACGCTTGGCATGAAAGAGAGCTGGTGCACTAGCAACGTGGGCTTGTCTATGAGGCAGCGCTGTATTTTGACTGTGTGGCAAAATAAACACCCTAGAAAGTGGAAAGTAGCTCCACAAAGCCACACCCTTCCCTGACCTGCATCTGTTCCAACATGCGCTGGGGTTCCATCTCCAGGGAGAAAAGGGTGGAGTCCTTTGGCACTGCTGTCCACATTGCATAAGATGGTCTTCGGAGCTGCAGATCTCACAGCAAGAGTTCTCCCTCCAGTTCATTAGTGGCTGGAGATTAAGGGAGACAGAGTGTGTGCCTTCTCGTGGGTCTGTAGTGTGCCACGATCAGAACACGCTGTGCAACTCTGAGCTGGGAAGTCTGTGGAGAAGGCCGACCAAAGCGATCTGGAGGTTGCAACACTTCTCTGTGAATGAGGAAAAGCTGACGCATCGGGGGCTAGAAAGAAGTTGACTCAAGCAGTACGTGGCAGAAGCTAAGGGAGAGATCCATTTCTCATAATACTAGAGCCCCAGGAATTCTTGTGAAATGGATTGGCAGGAGATTCAGTTTGTACAAAAGAGAGGATCCCTCACAGATTGGGCCATTACTTTGTGGAATCAGCAGCAACAGGACATGGCCACTGGCTTAGACAGCTTTAAAGGGGAATTATGGAAAATTGTGGAGGCAAGAAAATTAATTATTGTCTATCATCCTGGGGAGAACTTTTGGTCCTCTGGAAGGCATGCACAGAACCACGGAACATTTTATTCAGTAGATAAAACATATACCCAGCAAGTTTCTAGTCCTGATGGTTGCCAAAGCAAATGTAGGGAAATGCCCAATGGCTAAGCTGAACTGGATTTCAAAGCAGGAAAAGGTTAACTTCCATCATTCACCTGAATCTTTGCTCCCCACCTTCCCCACACAATCTCATGGCCACAGTTCAATACAAAACATTTCATGGATTTTTAAAATACAGTGCAGAATTAATATTTGAAAAATTGTACACATTGTGTAAAATGCAAGAAATGGCACCTGTGTGATTTGCATAACCTAAACAGATCACCAGTCAGTCTTGCCCAACCTGGTACCTTTCAAATATTTGTGACTACAACTTCCAGCATTCCTGACCATTGGCTATGCTGGCTGTATGGATGGGAGCTGGAGTACAAAACATCTGGAGGGCGAAAGTGTGGAGAAGGGTGGTACAAAAAAAGAAAGAAAGAAAGAGAAGAAAAAGAAACTCCATCAGGCTTGTATAACATATAGAGGCCACCAAATCATTCTGGCATAAACACAGTCTATGTTTCTGGTTACATGGTAAAAAGAAGACGGAATGTTCAAAATCACGAGCATTTATATAACTGTGGTTTGGCTAACGTTGTTTCTGCAGCTGTCTTCCAGGGGGCCATCTCACTTTAGGTTAATCAGTGCTCGGATTTTATTTTCCTCCCCACAAATGTGACTTTCCCAAACAATTTTTACTGACTGTTTAAATGACCACACAAATAGTGGGCGGACTTTCAGAGGATTCCTTTCACCCAGGTCCAGTCAAAGCACTTGCTGGCAAAGAAAGTGGATAAAAAGCACAGGGCGGTGCAATTAAGGTTGCAGAGGAGAGATGCAGAGATGCTCTGGGGCAGGGCAGCATGTCATGGGGACGGCCTGGGCAGTCGCTCGGTCCGATCCAAGGTTCAGGTGGCTCCTATTCAAGGACAAGCACAAGGGAGAGCCACTCCGGTTGCAGCAACCATGGGCAAATGCAGGGCCAGGCATGGAGGGGCCCCTGCCAATGCCCCCCATGTCTGCAGGGGCCCACTGCACTGAGCCCTCTGGAGCTTTTACTCCCTGCTTATTCTCTGGCGTCTTGCTCAGAAAACACCATGGCCTGTGTCCTCCCTGGCACACAGCCTGTCGAACAAACAACGGGAAAGAGGACAGGGGCAAGATCAGCTGAAGGTGGTGGTAAAGAGAAGGCGGGCTTGCTTTAGGTCCAACGGCCCTCTCAGAGCTAGAGCTGGCACTGGGCAGGCCTCAGACCCACAGGACCCCTGGCAAAGCATGGAGAAATAGATATTGTGCATCAGCCATGTCAGCGTCCACCTTCCAAACCTGTGATAAATATGAAAGAATATATATTTAATCCCTTTCTCCAATTGCTTCAATAAAATTACGGATTCTTACCACCATTCATGGCATCCCTGTGGGATCCATGGTTTGCTTTATTGCTGAGTTTCTCTCTGAGCTGCGTTAGGCAGACTGGATACAAGTATTAATTCACAACAGGACGGAGATTCTTCCACAACACTGAAGGCAGCCAAAAGAGTTGCGAGAAGACCCGGCCAGAGGCAGCCCGTTTTTATTTTCTGTTAAGCCAGAAACGGTTCCTACTGATCCCAGCACGGAAGGAAGTTAGAAGGTGTAGGACTCTCTTTTTCTGAACGTATTTAGACTTGCACCTCAGGCTGCCAGAGAAAGTGTTTAGCAGCATATACATGTCATAAACAAGCAAACAATTATTGACAGTTGAGGAACATTGTAGCCCCGGGAGCAGTTGTCTGTTTTTGCTTTTAGAGCAAGGATGGCTGAGAAATATGTTTGGTTCAAAGTGGAATGCCAGCTCACCCAATTTCTCACTTTCGAATCAATAGTAAAAAATAAAAACTCAGTTATCCTTTGAAATGAATACTTCTCTAAATTTTATTAATGGAGCTGTCTGATGACATCATGTTTTAACACTATCTATATCAGGGGAAATAATATTAAAAAGCCATTAGACTAGGAAAATTGCTTCCAAATGTATGCTGGGTGAAGTGCATACAAAAATGTCTGTGCTGGGAGAGGTGTTTTAAAAAGTAAGGTCAGTGAGGAAGTAGAAAACAATGGAATGAAGAAGAAATGTCTTTAGTTCACATTTTAAAGCAAATCTGTTTATATTTCCAGATAAATATGAAACCAAACCTCATTATCCTTTGAAATTCAAACTTCTTTTGATTTTGCAGCAGAGTCATCCAATCAAAAATGTGCACAACCATGTGTGTCTGTGGGTAAATGCACATTTATCAGTGCATATTAGTGAAAATAATGCTCAGGAAATGCTTCCTTAGATTAGGAAAATTACAAGAAAGTTGGTAAAAATGTCTTGAGATGCATGTATTAGGAGAAATATGCATAAAATGCATATCAATATACCCCTATTTTTTTAAAGAAATTTCCCAACACACAGGATGAACCAAAATTAAGACTGGGAAATTTCCAGAGTTTGGGATGAAACAAGGTATAGCTGGGAAAATGAGAAACAGCAGATATCAGAATTGAAAGCTCCACTATCTATTCGTTTAACTAGTACACTGCCCAACAGCCGAAGCCCCTCTCCGTGGAAAACGAGGGCATGCGGGTATCCTTGCAGTATCATAATCCAGACCAGAAGAACAGCGTGGCTGCAGCCCTCATCCAGCAGGGGCTGTGGAAGCAACTAGTGGGCACAAAAGCAAAGGGTGCGATCAACTTTGCCTCTGCTGGCGAGGCCAATAAAGAGGATTACAAGCAAAGTGGCCCCACGCCCTCCGTGCCCAAGGAAAGAGGCTGAGAAGGAAAGAGGAGAGGAGCGAGGTTCCCAGCCCACGGCTCACAGCAGGATGAACAGGCTGGGTTAGACCGCAGAGGAAGCAGGCATCCTTAATAGAGGGTTCTTTTATTAAGGAAAGACTTCCAGCTCCAAATGAAACTTCAGACCGCTCCTTCTCCTGCATCAGCATATGGGGTAAAGGGAGGATGACTCACTGACTGATAGGCTGGAGGCAGAAGAACACTTTAGAGGAAGGAATAAAATCAGCCACACATGTAAATGCTGCTGTTTTTTCATGCTGCATTTTCAAAACCTTGATCTGAATAAGTACCTTTTTTAAGGATTTCCAAACTGATCTCCCAAGAAAGAAGAGCAGTCTTTGACATGTCACTGAAGAAAGTTAGACCCCCCTCTTTAGCAGAAGCTGGAGCGTGGTTTCTCCCCCCCCCACCCACCCCACCACCTTCCTCACTACTGCAAAAGTTGGCCGCAGCAACTGTGTTGGCACCCAGTCCTCCATTTCGCACCTTCCATAATTCCTAGGACACCTTGCATAAAAATGTACATCATTGCAAGCAAAGCTAAGGTAGGAGAATATAAATTCTACACTTTTTCAGGGTTGGATCAGAGGTTCTGAACTTTCCTGTGGCCACCTAGACAGTATCTGGTGGCCTTAGGATGGTGCCTTCAATTAACATTTATTTATTTATTTATTTATTTATTTATTTATTTATTAATTAAAACATTTTTATGCCGCCCCATTCGCCGAAGCCTCGGGGTGGCTTACAACATAGATAGCCTCGGGGCGGCTTACAACATTTTTTCAGGAAAGGAACTTAAGAACCAAAGCAAACAGTGGTGAAAAGAAACAATGTTTGAAACCTTATTAACAAATGAAAAATTGTCAAATCACCAGAGAGTTCTTAATAACTCAAACGTGGAATTGCTGATTTCCTCATGAAACTATGAAATTTGTCACTAAGGACTATAAAGCAGTCAGTGTAACACCAATTTGGGAACGCGATCCAAGAAAGCTCTGGGAAATGTTGGATCTGATGGTGTAATGTCTGTGCTGAGTGAAGGTCAAACCGAACACCTGAATGTAACAATACTGTTGTCCTCCCATTTCACACGCACTGGACTTCTCCAAGGTCACTCATAGGCATCCTGAACATCACATGGGCATGTCGTGAGCGGAGCCGGCTGGTGCCGGGTATCAGACTAGAAGGCCTGGGAGACCCCTTCTGACTCGCTTTGTTTCTATGTTTCTATCACCTCCTCAATTGGGTAACAATTCTTATCCTCACCAATCACTGCCCATGCTGGCTTGCAAGGATGTGGCTTGTAGCCCAAAGCACCATGCTCTGCAATGCATGTCCCTCCAAAATGTCCAGAAACCATTGGCACAGCGTAGCTGAGGCTGCTTGAATTTCTGGATCTGCCTGACTAGGATTTGCACTGGACGAACTCCACTTTCAGAAACTGTCATTTATAAGAAAGGCTGTTGTAGAAATGCACAAGAGGTTCAAATGGATTTGAGTTCAGATGCAGAGGTCTGTGGATTGATTTTGCCTTAGTGCTTATCCCTGCTCATGAAGGGGAGAAGGTGAGGCATCACCAGGATTCCCTGCATCCCAACAGAGCCTTGTTCCTCCCCTCCCAGCCCCGTTACACCTCTCACCCACTCTGCAGTTGCATGTGCACCTTTGGAGCCGCAGCCAGTGCTAAAAGAACGGCGCCAGCTGTTGGAGCAGACAGGGGGTACTCCACGTTAAGAGCCCTGCTCCAACCTTGCCGTACTTTTCAAGGTCAGAGCCTCCATCTAACAACCACAGGATTGATTCATTAGTGGCTGTGTGTGTGCCTTGTGAATATTGACCCATGTAATTCTCCATTCTCAGAAAGCTTGCCGGTTTTCTAACACTGGTGGTTTCCACTTCCAAGTATCCCATCTCCCCTTCACAAAAATCAGTCAGTCAATGAGCGTTCTTTCTCCGTGTTCCTCTTAAGCCCAGATTCGTGGGTCCAATTCAGGAAAAGAGCCAGCATTTTGCTACTGTCTTCCATCAATGTGCCATGAGTTGGGATGCCATCTGCAAAAGCCATGTTGCCTTTTATTACCACAAGGCATTCCACCATTGTCCTCCGAAACATTTCGGAAGCATATTGTGATCCTGAATGGCAAGCTTTGGAAAGAGAATTTTCTAAATAGGAAGATAAGTGGAGTCAATTTAGCTGGTTTGTCAAGTTTTCTGCTGGAAGTTGCTTGAGGCACCCAAATACAAAGTATTTATGGGCTGCCAAGTAATTTTCCTCTGATTATAGCTTCAGTGAGCTTTATAAGATCTGCATAGATGTACACCTCCCTGTTTTTCTCAACGATGTGGCCACTCTTGTATATGTGATAAGCTCAGTCCTTCCTTTCATGTAAAGGACACCAGATTCCTTTTTCCTGCCCAGCTCTGCTTTCCCTTGGTGAGTCAATCAAATGGAGATTGTTTAAGGTATTTGCATACTTTGTGGTTTGGCGGCACACCTTCAAACAATGCTTCACAGGAGCACCTTTAGATGGAAGAGCAGCCCCAACATGACTCTTTCTCCCACTGTTTTCAGTAGTCCTGTTCAGGTTGTCACCCCATGACTGGAGACGTTATCCAGGTAATGACCTCATGATCACAGACCCAGTGAATATGAACGGGCTTTTGTTGCTGCTTGTTTGCGTCAGTGAAGCATCCAGCGGAGCTTCCCAAGGGTCCCTTATGGAAGGCCATCGGACTCCTCAGAGCCCGAGATCCAAGGGTGGAAAAGGGTTCCAGCCTCAGGGCTGGTCGGGGGCACTCACAGGCCCTCCTCCTTTCCCAGCCTGCATGGGAAGAACTGCCCTGGCTGCATCTCCAAGATCATAACAGCCATTTTGGATAAGGGGCGTCATGAGCTGGTCCCGTCCCACTTTCCTTCTGGTTCTCAAACTCAAGACAATCCCTTGATGTACCAGATTACAGAACAGTCTGAATCTTAAATTGCTTTCTCCCAAGGTCAAGGGAGAAACTTCTGCATTTATAAAAAGTTCTGTACAAACTGGAAACTCCCGCTCCATCCCTCCCTTTAAGTAATTTCCCCCAAATTTAGGTTTGGTTTGTCCCCAACTTTTTTAGGGTAGTTTACTTTTGCATGGAAATATGTATGCCTTCTTGTGGAAATTTCGGTTAGCATCTGCAATTGAAAAAGCAATTTCATTTTTACCCAATATATGGAATTTCAACATTATTTTCTATAATATATGCATTTTTGTGAGAGTTTAATGATTGAGGAATTCCATGGCAAAATTCAAGGATATGCCATTTTTGAAGTGTAACCTAGGTTTGGTATGCATATCGGTTCAAAGTGTTAAATTAGAGAAGTTCACATTAAAATGTAAACAGAACAACTCCCCCTCAAACCCCCCCCCCCACCATTTCTATGCACACCAACTCTAAGGCACTTCAGGTACCATCTGGATACAGCACATGGTTGCAAAGTGCCTTGCTTTTTTAAACGTTTCTGCACTGTGTCAGTATAAGAATGTTCCTCTTTGCCACCCTGAGCACAAACACAAGCAGTTCCTGGGAAAATATTGCAATTTAAGTTGCATTGACTTTCAAAGTATGTACTTGTGCATTTCCAAAAAATATGCATCAGGGAATTTGCATATATGCACACTTGTTAGTTAGTTTTTATTTACAGTCACAAACCAGTTAGATTTAAAAAAAAAACAAAATAGCAGTACAAAAATTAAAACACAATTAAAGCAAGTAGTTTATACACTATTTTCACTTAAACAGGTGACTGCATTTTCCTAATCTGCATTGCAGACATAAAAATTGGCAACATTTCCAGTAACACAAGAGGATACATCCTTTAGACACATAGATACCAGAGTAGATCATTCCCATAAAAATCTTTTATTAATGCTTTAATCAATTTCTCTTGGCATCCCCTATAAAAGCTGCAATTTAAGAGAATATATTCTACTGTTTCTACTGCTCCAGAACCACAGGAACCTGCTCATTAACTGGAGTCTTATTAAATCATCATTTAAACAGCACTGATGGAAGCAGATTAAAACAAGCAAGAATGTGCGCTTCTGATAATGTGCTTTTTTACCATTAGGAAAAAAAAGATGCATTCGGAAATGCAACTAAATTGAAAAGAATTCCAAGGAAGAATTCATAGAACTTCAGCAAGCTTAAACACTCACTCATCTTTTTAAAATTCCACAGAAGCAATGACAGGCTGTGCCATGTTTGTTTTGGTCCTTAGCAAATTGGCAGGCATCTGCCATGCAGTATGGATCAGGCCCAAACCTGACTGTTATCCAGGCAGATCCTCAGGGATGACTTGGAAGTATTCGCAGCCAAGCCCACCACACACGTCCGCCAGCCTTTGCCCTGCACGGCAGCCGTGAGCGGCTCACCGCAGGGAGCACGGTACAGGTGTGCCCCAGGTTGCAGGCCCTCCAAGTCAGGGCACACCCCACACCGGAGCAACGTTGGCTGAGTTCAGCCAGGTGTACTGGGACACATCCCCCAGTTAAACCCACCCTGAAGGCCCCTCTCCACTTTTCCTTCAAGGACGTTCCTGTGCCTCAGCAAGTGCTGCAACAGGCAGAAATTCAACAGAAAAAACTCTTTCCATCATTTCAGGGGGAAGGGGAAAGATGTCAGCCATTGAACTGCCACCCCGTTGCTACTTCCCCAGCTTTGCTAGGGCGGAGGCGGTGGCAACTCTTTTCCTGCCAGATCTCTGAGGCCCGATGGCCTCATTCCAGACTTCTCTTCCTAACTTGAATCTCTTCTGTGAATATAAACATTATAGGTTGCTGTGTGAGACCATTGTTGGGGGGTTCAATAGAACTCTCCTTCGACCTAGGAATACATAGACAGATTTGTTCTCTCTCTTCCCTTCCTGTGCTTGTCTTTCTTGGCCTCCGCATTGTCCTCTCCAAGGCTGAAATTGGGATGTAAGCTCCTTGGGGCAGAGCCTCTTCTGCTTTGCAAACGCCACATCAATGGATGGCGATACACCAGTAATAGAGATGGTAAGAATATGGCAGTCTGGCCAGTCCCTTCCACTGTAATTCTAAAGAATCTGCCTTCTTCACCCCCAGCCTGTCATCCACCCCAAGAGTCGAGTCCTCCATTAGGGGTATCCCTCAGCCCGCCAAGGCAGCTTTCTGGATCAGCAGCTCCACTGGCCCCCACGCATACTTTTGCAGCCAGACTGACTGCCAAACCAGCTGAGCAAAAGCCTCACTTGCTCCACTCCTCCCTCCGCCCCCTGCACCATTCACTACTCAAAAAGAAGAAAAAAAAAAGGATTCCTTTCCACTTGCACAACTCTGGAAGCTGCACCACACCCTCAGTCCTAACACAAAAATAAGGGAGCTCATTACACAGCAACGAGCCGGGCTCCTTGGTGGCTTCTGTAGGCACCAGAGGGAGAAAGTCTCATGGCATCATAAACCCCAAAGTCATAGCACCCTACCTCCAAGGAGAATTCCCTGCTTTTTTCTCCTGGTGAAACTGGCAAGAACAAGGGAAGTACAAAGAGGTTTCTGGAGCTGGTAAGTAGGAATGCCACTTCTTGCGGGCTTGATTGGAAAAGGATTCAGAAGACAGATGGAAAGGGTATCCCGTCTGTCCTGCTTTAAAGAATATTTGAATGCTCTGGCTTCTTGCTGCTAATAGCAACTAGCCAGGCAGCAATGTTGCCAGGTTCAGCAGAAATTGTGGAAAACCGGTTCTGGCTGAGAAAACCCCGTAAACATGATCTTGAGGCAGATACAGTGTGAGAAATACTGAGGCGGCATTCCACTGAGGCAGACACTTTGATAAAGAGTGGGACCTTGAAATCCAGTTTCTTGGTGCTGCTTCGATCTACCTGGAAGAAATCGGGTGGTCAGCTTGCCGAAGAGCAGATCAAAGCCACCTGGCTGGTAGATTTGCTCTGCTTGGAAAGACGTTGTGCTGTTGCTCGTGCCAGATATGAGGAAGTGTCCACTTCACCCGCTCTGTTTCCTTAGGGCCTGCCAGGTTCTTCTAACATGAAATCTGAAGAGAATGAGGGTCTTTAAGGATGGGGCTTCATACAGAAAAGTAAGCAGCTTTACATAGTTCTCTTGTTGATCTTTCTTTGGGCATGATCTGGCCAAACCTAAACATTTTAAGGTACCATTGGCTTCATTGGAGGAAAGTTAAGCATGCGTTCCATTCTTCCATTAAGAGAAGAAGGCAGGAAGGCAGGAAGGAAGGAAGGAAGGAAGGGGATATCTATGCATAGTCACACAGAAGTCTCTTCTGCTGTTTTCCATGGGATGTATTGCTATTTAAGGATTGAACTTCACATCAAGTATTTTAATACAATCATATACTGAATATTAACATACCTTTTCAGGAAAAGGCAGCCCTCTCGTCCTGACCTTGCTGGTAATGTGGCATGCAGAAAGGGGGAAAACTTGCCCACCTTTTCAGGAAAAAAACACCCCTGCCATGCAGCAGTTCTTGCCCCAGAGGTACCGTTTCCTGCACTTCGCACACTTCTATGTGTGTGCTTAGGCTCGCTGTTGAAAAGTCAGTTGCACAGACATCCTCTGAGGTGTTTTGGCTTGAAAAAGAAAGCAGTGCGTCCAAGCACTTTGGGCAAGCTTCCCCAACCTGACCCGGGCATGCTGGGAATTGTTATCCAACACATCTGGAGAGCATCAGGTTAGAGCAAGATATAGGAGTAGATGGAACTATCAGAAAAACAGAAAGAAACAATAAAGACATTCAGAAAAGGGGAAGCTAAAAATGTGCATGACAAGGGAGGGGCGATGAGAAAGTATACAGATGTGTGATAATCTTAAAGATGCACAGGGATGTATATTTAAAAGACTCGTGTTTAAAGGATGTATAAGGGTATTCTGTATGCTTAAGGAGGAGACACGGCCTGCCATGCTGTGGTCTTCCGTGGGTGCTGTGGAAGGCGAGGTGCGGGCAGGAGGAATTTGTGTCCAACTTGTGCAGCAGAGCATTTTTTGAAGGGACATGTGCTGCCTGCCCGCGAGTTTAGGCAGCAAAATGTCTAGAACAGGCACTGAAACCCCCAGTCACTTTTCAAACCCTTTGGGGTGGGTTGAAACCAAGCAGTTCCCATTTGTTTGGGAACCGATTCCACATGCTGACATATTGCTTGGTTTCTCTACATATAAGATGCTTTGCATTGCATTGTTACAGAATTAAGGTAATGGTGAGCATTCAAGAAGATTTAGAAATATTACAATGTCAGCATGATGTTGCATACCCCATGCCTGGGACCTGGTCTACGCATGAGGTGGGATGGAACGCATTCAGAATGGAGTGCCGGGATCAACCACTTTTGGGAAGCTCTCCTGCACTGGTGGAGACAATGAATTGCAAGTGGAGAATAGCAAAATGGAAATAAAAATTCTAAGCCCACCATCTGGGCAGAGTTGGGCTGTAGGAAGCAGCTTTATAGCAAACTAGTCCCTTGGTTCATCTGGATCACTATTGACAGAGTTTTAGCAGAAGTAGCTCTCCAAGGTCTGAGACCCTCGAAGGTCTCCAGACCTCCCTGGAGATGCCAGGGACTGAACCTAGGAAGCTGGTGCTTTACAACTGTGTTTATTTATTTATTTTATTTATTATTAGATTTCTATACCTTTCCCATAGCCCACTGGGCTCTCTGGGCAGTTTACATTTCAAAAAATATATACAATAAAAAAGGTATACAACAATAAAATACCTGCCATACAACAGTACCAGAAAATCAAACATTAAAAATATAAAAAAGCCAAGAAGTAATCACTACAACAGTCTGATAAATATTAATTAAGATTTATAAGATTTATAAAAATTAAAATTAAGATATTAATAGTATTCCATCAGTTTTGTAAAATCTCTAGCAAATAAAAGGGTTTTCACCTGGCACCAGAAATAAAATAAAAAAAAATAAGGAAGAGTTATGGGCTTTCTTTTTGTGATTCCTTCCCTGACTTGGTGCCTTCCCGATGTTGTTGTTCAACTACCGCTCCCACCATTCCCATGCATCTGGAGGGCAGATGGGTTCAGAAGCGTGAAACAGAAAGCATTCATTACAGTGGTTGCGCACTTTCTCCCTGATGTGGTACAGGCCTTCCCGCTGCCTCAGGACTCCTCCACATCAGTCGCACTTTGTCTCTTGCACGCGTGGATCCCAAGAGCTGCCCACAGCCACATGAGGGATGCATGAACAGACCCCCCCAAAAGGCGAGTGCTTGCTAAGATGCCGAGGAATGTGCCCACCCACGCTTGCCCCTTGCCCACTGATGCTGCAGGCACTGCATATGGCAGACCGGGCACAGAAATAGGTACCAAAAAGTCCAGGGCTCAGGGCCACAGGCCAAAAAAACAGAGCTCAAATCCACATACGCCCATTTGTATAGACACTCATATTCGTAAAGGACCCTGCCTCCTCGGGAGAGCCCTGTCTGTGAAAAGGGGTGTGTGGCCAGGAGAGAGGGGCGCACTGGGCTTCAGAAGAAGATGACCTAATGTCGAGGGGGCGTTCAAGCACAACGAAACATGGGGCAGGGAGCCAGCCAGGCCCAGGGCCTCTGGGGCAAAAGGGGCATCGGAGCCCCTGTTCCTTTATTCAGGGGGTGCCCACAGCCTGCAGAGCAGCATGGCCGATGGCCTCCCAGAGAGCCAGGGCTGAAAGGATGGAGTTGGACTCCAGCCCTAGAGGGCCAACCACTCGCTGCACCGCTGCGGAAGATGGGTGCACAAGCTGCATTGATGCTCGGGGCCACCCAGCATCCTCTGCCTTGGGACTTCATGTCCTGCATCTCCTGAATGCGGACCGCTGGTCACTCAAGGGCATTTTCTTTATACTCCCAGGCGTGCAAGCCAGGCTGACCACACAAGCAAAGCACGCAAGTCTGCAAGGCCTCGAGCTATGCAT
This sequence comes from Varanus komodoensis, assembly GCF_004798865.1. NCBI lineage: Eukaryota > Metazoa > Chordata > Lepidosauria > Squamata > Varanidae > Varanus > Varanus komodoensis. Next base: position 3,330,810 of record NW_025335440.1, read on the forward strand.
CAGTGCGGAAAATGTCACAAAGCAGATGCATACACGTGCCAGGCCCTTCAGGGAACAGACCAAATAGATTCGGAAAAGCAAACAAGCCATATTTATTATGAATACTGCGGCAAAAAGGCAATCAACATACTGTTGCACATGGAAGGCAGAATGCTTTAGTACTGTGCAGTACTCATTCAGAACAAAGTGTTCACGCCTTACTTCCGACAGCTTTCTCCTAGGACCCTTCCCTCCCCAAGGCTGAGAATCTTTCTCCCTCAGCTCATACTCAGTTCATAAGCATAACACTTTCAGGATGTGGCTCAAACACTCATCCATGGCCTGGTCCCTTCTTGTTCCCTCTTACCTAGGAGCAGTTCTCTCGCAGCTATATATACACAAGTTTTCTCTTTAACCCTGCATTTGTCAGAACAACGGAGATGCCATCTTCTCCAGCGTGTGTAATATGTAATACAAAATGAAAAAGAAAGCAGGGAAAAGGAGTTGACACTCCCATTCCAGATCTATGCATTTATAGAAGCAACCCATGGAGGTGGCTTATAGGGGTTCCACTTAGCTGCCACTGCTGACAGCTTTTAAAAGATTTCCTTACAATCACATCCAAATTGCTTTTTCAAGCCGTCAGAAGCAGCGGCTGTCCCACGACACACAGGTGCATCTGTAGGGCTGGATTGCGTTGTTTCTCGTTTCAATCGATGCCTTCCAAACTTTGAGGGGAAAAGTCTGCATGAAAATGTATATGGCTGTTTCATACAGGCATTTTACCCTACAGAATGCATCTTGAAACATTCGTTTAACTCACATGCACATGATTTATGGACTTTAATATACAAATTATGATACATATCTGTTGATCAGAGAACTCCACTGCAAAATGTGCAGAACTGCAACATTCAAAGGATAACTGAATTTTGGTTCCTACGCTGATTTAGAAGTGGAAAATTAAAATCAGAATCAAAGCCATGTTGCCCCCATGCCTGATCACTGCCTCCTGTCCATACCAAGGTGTATCCGTTCATTTTGTGCTTTGTGGCACCGTGACTGATCGACGTTATTGGGTGGCGCAAGGTATCGCAGTGGGCGTGGCTTCTCAACCCATGGCCCACCTGTTTCTTGGCTCCACTTGCAGCCCAGGCATGACCTACTTGTTCAGAGCCATCCTGAGAGGTTTCGCATTGCAGTTCATCTGCTCTCCGATTACAGGCACACCCTGCCTGCCTTGTTCATAGCTCAGTGAAAAGGGCTTTTCAGTGCAGACAAAGGAAAACCTGCCCCATTCCCAGTTATTAAAAAAATGCATCTGAGTATCCCTTAGCTCAGAGTGCTCTGCAAATCCATAAGACGAAAATGAATGATGGAAGCTTCCTATTGCATCCGTTTCATTTCAGAAACAAGACCAAGAACTTGAGAAATTTGAAATCAAAGGAGGGATTGATAGGAGGTGAATTTCCAGCGCTTGCTACAGAGAGAATATTGCTGCCTAAAGGAATGAGCTGCACTGCAGGCAGGCAGGCAGGCCGGCAGGCAAGGGAGAAAATCAGGAGCCGCACAGGAGTGAGGTCTCCTGCATGCTTAGCCAGGCAGCTGAATTCTGTCGGCTGTGCCTTTTGCTGCATCCGTGCAGCTTTGTGATCTTGGCTTACCAAAGGAAATCAAGAAAGGAAGCTGCCTTATATGAAGTTAGACCCTTGCACCACCCAGCCTAGTTTTGTCCACACTGACTGGCAGCGGCTCTCCAGAGCGTCATGCAGTGGCCTTTCCCAGCCCTGCAAGATGAGGCCAGGAACTGAATGTGGGGCTTTTGCTTGCAAGTCACATGCTGCAGCTCTTCCCAAATGCCGAAGCAGCAAGTGGTGGGTCCAGTTTTTAAAGGCACTCTTTCATCTGCACCAGGCCTGTGGCTTGCATCATGATGGCCTGCATGTTCTGCCCAAGTTCCAGATGCTGAATGCAAAACATGGTATCCAGCCGAATTCCCCAATGCACCCCAGGTGTCTTTAAGCAAGTGGCTCAGTCTCTGAGCCTCCATCCCCACCTGCAATTCTGAGACAAAAATAATGACCTACCTTACAGCTTTGTTGTATCAAAACATCGCTGATAGAATTATTCTGAGCCTATGATGCTAGATTGTAGACAGGGTCAACTGTTTGGGGCAGCAACAAGGAATCTGGATTTAATTACATCATTATTGATTACGATGAGTATGCTTAATTAAGAAGAGCAAACCAAGTGCAACATACAATTAGTGTGTGGGAGGGATTCATTTTGCTTTTGAGAATGCAGGTTGAACAAAGTATTATTGCTTCAGCAAACCAATTTTTTATCCCTTGATGCATTTTCCTCCTCACAGCAGCCCTGTAAGGTAGGGAGGCAGTGACGACGTCCATTTTCTGTCTGACTGATCATTTCAATTTTTCTTGTGGGATTGAGAGGGAAGGGGCTTCCCAAAGAGTGCAGAAAGAGTCTTGTCTGAAATGCAATCTGCAGCCAGACTAATTTCATCTTTCTTTCCATTAGATCTTGCTGGTGGTTGTCCAGTGCACCACTGTGATATTTTTGAAATGCACTGGGATACAGGTTCCCAAATAAACCTCATTTCTGGGCCATTTCTCAGGGCCCCAGGAATGAAGAGGTTAAGAAGCGATCCTAAGCAGGTTTAGACATAAAAAAAGACCTACAGTTTCTTCTGTCTAAACTTCCGCAGGATTCTCTTCAGAGGTCTTTTCCTCCATGTTCACTGAGCAGTTCACTCCCATTTAAGTACCGCATGGAATGCAGAAACACAGTTATAAACCTGTTTGCTGCAAGCAGGATCTGCATGGCCGCAGTTGTGTGCAGTGTCTGTTGAGACAAACCACCAGAGCTTTGGGAAGGAAAGTGATGGTTGTGGAAAGTGAGGAGCTGTTAAGTGGGACTTGTCTGATTCTCCTGGTTCTCTTAAGATGGGAGTATAAGCAGGTCGCTGGCTGTTAACCCCACATGCTCCTAACTAGGTGGAGAAGGAAAGCTAATCTGTCCACCTCATTGACCTCAAGGTCAGAAAAACCGTGTCTGTGTGTGCAGTTAAAAGAAAAGGGCTGAGTCAGTTTTGAAACTGGCACTCCTAATGATGGAGAACGCTGAAAATGGTGGGAGAGTGGTAGAGATCAAAGCGAGAGCCTGGAGTGTTCACTAATAACAGGGTGGCCAATTTTTGCACCATCGGCTGCTCCTGCGCCTTCATCCAAACCTGGGTCTACAAGCAGCAGCCATGCTGTGAAAGAATTACCTGATGATGTACACAGAACAAGGTGCAGTTGAGGCCAAAGGTCTACTTTTTCCTCATCAGTTGGCAACCCTGCTGGATAAAAGTATCTTTGCTGCGTCTCAGGAATCCAGTAAAAGTAAGACTGAATCAACAAATGAGTCAGAAAGCAAACAAGAAAAATCCTGGGTGACTTTCTTTCTATCTGTTTATCTACTATTGGAAACAAGCTGGGGCACTAATCTGTTTGTCTACTACTGGAAAGAGGGTACACTAATATTTTACAACTGCATCGCACCACACACTATCTGTACTCCTAACGTGCTTATTGGATGACTACCAACATCAAATAAAAATAACAAGGGAAGCACTCAGTTCATTGCAGAACAACTGTTTTCCCTTTTTGTTCCTATCCATCAAAGAGAAATATGCTCCAAAAGATATTAAGTGTGCCTCAGAAATGGTCAAAATAGGTTGAGCACACTACCCTGACACCATCCGGGAAGCCGCCTCTGAAATTCTGCCATCTCGGAGCTGGACTTCAAAGGATGAGCCCCATCCCACTAGCAAGCAGCCAGTGCACCAAAACCCGTGCCGCCCGCCCCCCGCCCCGCTGAGTCGCAACGGGGCCTAGCGAGGGGGAAGGGGTCTGCCAGTGCGCAGACAGAAGCTGAGGTCTTACGGCAGTTCCTGTTGGTGCCCCAGGCTCCCTCTTTGTTGGGGAAATGCAAAGGTCCCATTTTGGGCAGAAAACCCACCAGATCCCCTGGTTTCAGCTTCCTGGACTCTGATCCACTTTGCCATTGCCCAGAGTCCCACTCCTGGTGAGCTCGCCCAGAGCTCACAGGCACCCTCCAAGAAGCGCACGCCGTGCTCTGCACCCGCAGCACCATCCTTCCACGCCGGGCGCTGCCCCCGACTTTGGTGAGGGGGAGGAAGGTTGGCTGCTGGGAACGGTGGCTGCAGACGGCTGCCAGCTGCACAGCCAGGGGCTGCGAGGATTCACAGACTCCCGTTTGGCTCAGCAAACTTTGCTGGGCAGGCCAAGAACGAGAAGAAATCTGCAGGTTCTGCAGGGACAGATACCACCTAGGAAGGCCTTTTGGCAGTTATAGGCGGCCTATAAATGTGTGAATAAATTAAACATAAATAAAATCCAAATGGGTTTATCCCAACCCTATTCCCCATCTCTCCCTAGGCACAAGATGTCACGGAAATTGCTACCACTGTGCCTTGTGTCCTGCCATTGGATGCTCATTAGTTTCCAAATCTGAAGGCTTACATGCATCTGTCATTGGGGCACTTGGATGGCACCCTAAATGCACTGAAAGCAAGAAGCATTATTATTTTGCATTGTCCTCATACAGTTGCCATCAGTACCTTTTAATTATAATAAGCATTCCCATAATATTTTCCAATTAAGTGGCATAATTCTTATATTCTGAACATCCTCATGCCCCCTTTTATCCCTAGATCACTCATAATTAAAAACTGGAATACAAATTCCAGTTTCAAGTTCTGTGTGTTTTGCCAGACTTCAAGGGTTTGTGACATTTCAGTTCGCTTCCTGCAGAAACGCCTTTTGGTCCAATCTGATTGACGCTAAGTGCAGTGAGCAAATCGCAGTTGCGATAGGAAAAGAATCAGTGGTGCAAATCATTAGTCTAGATTAAGTTGCATTGCACAGATGCTAAAAGAATAACAATAACCCAATGCCTGGCAGCATCCCAGCAGTCTGCCCATCAAGACAGTCAAGAGTAAGATCTGCTTGCCCGTTGTGTAAACTTCATACCCCCCCCCCCACCATGTGGCTTCCTCTGCAAACCATGGTGAGAGTTAACATTTCCCTCCATCTGTGCCTCTCGCGCCTCCATGTCTCCAGCTGATGCTACAGGGATAGGTCAGAAGCTGCCAGCAGGAGGCCTGGCTCACTTGGCTCTTCAGGTCTTGGGTAATTATCCACATAAAGGAAGATTGATATGAACGATTCAGCTTTGCCTGCATGTGGCCGGTTGCTGCCATGTTTAATGTCTTAAAACAGGCATTTCTAAGTACATCTCCGATATTTTTCTGGGACTGTTTTGCTTCAACATCCATTCTAGAAGGACACACAAGCTGCCAAATAGGTTTGCCAGCTTCCCCTGCTAGTACTGTATCTGGCCCTCAACAACGAGCTTGGCACAGACAGAAAGGTAGCAGGTGCTGGATTAGACCAGAGGTTTATCTCGTCCAGCAATCTGTTTGCGCGGAGGCCAATCAGGTGCCTTTGAAAAGCCTCTAAGCAGGGCGTGGAAGAGACGGCAGCTTCCCACACACGTTGCCCGGCCAGTGTCTCTGATACTGGAGGTGACAGAGAGTTGGCACAGTTCCTCACCACTGGCAGCCTTTTCTCCTTCCATGAATTCTCCTGCTCCCCTTCTGCCGCTGTCCGCATGGGTCGCCCTCCTAGCACAATGGCTATTTTTGTATGAGGATACATCTTCATGCATTTGGTTGTGTGAGGGCACACCTGCACTCGGAAGGGCCAAAGGGCCTCTGGACAGAGGCTGGCCACCACGGTCCTGGGGCTCCCCACTGCCTGCAGGAGGAGGGCTGGTCTACCCAAACGAGCAAAGGCCGAGCTGCTCCAAGCCACCAGCAGAACATGCATCCGATGCACGTTGGGTTGAGATACGCTCTGGGTCAGGTCTCAGATTGGCTGCCCAGCATCCCCAGGCAAGGCTGGCCAAATTCCTGCCTAAAACTCTGGGCAGTCCTGCTTGTCCGTGTCGACCTGAAAGCACCGGAAGGTGGGAGATGCTGCTTCTGTGTGACAAAACATCGGGGCTCTCCACAGTCCCCTTAAAGACTACCGCAGCCAAGAATCAGGTGGTTCTGTCCCAGCCCTTGGTTTGCTCTGTGCTTTGTCTTGTTTGTTTGCCCCCCTCCCACCTCTTTGTACAGTGATTTGTCACTGGAACTTCTAAAACCTGTTATTTCTCTGAAGCGATGCAGCCCATCCTGCCGCGTGTCCAAGCATCATTTTCTCTGGGCCAGGAATAAATACAAACCATGCCTTAACTAAAAAAAAACACAGAGCAACATTTCTTTTTAGCCATTACTACAGTGTTCCCCAACCTGCTGTATTGGACTACAATTTCCAGCATCCCCAGCCAAGCAGAAGGCAGGGTACTCATCTGGGGAGCTCCGCCATTTGGATGTGTTCCATTCTGATGCTCAAATAGTTCAATTAACAGCTTACATGCTTCACAATTAATGGGAAGAAAACAAAGGAGTGTCAAGCAGTTGTTTAACAAGAAGCATCGCTGCCCAAACTAAGCTAAGCTGGACAGAGTCTGGAGTGGCCTTCAGACAACCAGCTGACTGAGCTGGTCCCCGAAGAGCACTTGGCTAGGAGGAAACAGCAGCTGAAAGTTTTCACAGCGAGAGGAGCATGGCCAACTGCTAACATTTGCATCTGCTCAAAACACAGTTGGAAGGAAATGGGAAAGCTGGCAGCCCTACAGCTGAGTCTTAGGGTGATCAGAGCAAAGGCCTACCAGCCTGCTCTGGCTTCCACAACTTTGTGTATGAGGGGATTTTACGTAAGTGCAGCTTTTCATACTGGCATAAGAGAACCGGGACATGCAGAAATTCCCTCCAAGACTTTATTACAACCACGCCTCTGGATTTGGGAAACTGAGCTTCTGCTGGCCTACGGAGGTGAATACCACCCACCACTGTGGTCCAGTGACCCAGCAGAGGCTGGCTGGCATGCCTCAGTTCTCACCAGGGATGGCTGCTGCCGGTTTCTAGGCCTGTGCCAAGCTTGTGCGTGTGGCTTTCATCGTGCTGCTTTGCACGTCCCTGGCTGAGCAAGAGGGTGTGTTGGATCCAGGCTCCTGTTCCTCTCCTACGTCCTCATTAGCTCTTCACCCTGTGAGCTAATTAAGCCAAAGAACTGCAAAGAAGCCACCGAGACTGTGAGTCAACGAGAAATAATTGCCAAATCATTACTTGGCTCTTGTCTTCCATCCCAGATTAACAAATGTTGTGACACCAGCAAGTTGGATGCCCTAAATAAAAGCAGAGGTTCCCAGGTGGCAAGGCAGCTAAGGCGAACCCAGCCTGAGTCATTTGCATTTGCACGGGAATTGCTGAACCATTCCATTTAGAACAGAATTCGGTTCAAAATGTGATGTTCACTCATAGCAGCAACCGCAACAAAAATCTGCCAAAGGTTTAAAAAAGGTATGTATGCAAACTTTTAAGAGTCCAAAAGTCACAACCCAGGGCCCTTCAGTGCCAAGCGCGCAGGCACATGCTCCAGGTTTGGGCTTACCCGTGGCGAAGTGTGACAGGGTATGTAGCTGCAGGGTGCAGGGCAGAGGCGTGTTCCAACCACGTAAAACCTAGCGCTTCCCTCATGTGGAATCCATGCAATCCTAAACACAGCCTTCTGTTCACCATATTAGAAAAATATAGTCTGAACCTAATGTTCATTTTATATAATTTCACTTTTGCACTGCATTTGATGGACAACATAGTTTGTTCAGTTTTATGTATCCCACACTGTGTTGTTGTGTGCTGCTGTCTCCAACTTAGGGCAACCCCATGAATGAAAGTCATCCAAAATGTCCAGGACAGCTCCATTCAGCTCTTCCACGTTCCAGGCTGCAGCTGCCTTTAGGGATTCAGTTTGTCTCATATTTGGTCGTCCCTTCTTCCAGGCAATCTGCCTTAGTATGATTGCCTTCTCCAGTCAGTCTTGCCTTCTGTCATGTGTGCAGGTTCTGGCACACTTCCAGAGCCACACACGAGAGGCTGACCATTCTGGGCAAACAGACAGCACAGAATCCGAGGAGGAGGAGGAGGAGGCTGGCCTCTTTGGCAGGACTGACAGCTCAGGCTCTGATAATGAGATGGTCGTTGAAACAGAATCAGCTCCAGCTGCTGTCCAAGCCCTGCTGCACCCACCTGTGCCTGCTAGGGGAGAGATTAGTGCCAGGGCAGCCGAGGGACCCAGTCAACCCACCAGTGGGAATGAGGAAGAGCAACATCTGAGGGAGGAGATTCAGAGATGGGGAAGGTCTGAGCAGGTGGACCCAATAGTCTGCCATCACAGCGTAGGTGGCCCGATGGGTCTCTGGGGAAGGAGCACAGGTGTGCCTGATTCCATAGTGCTCCTAGCACCAGGGACAGGTGCAGAAGTATCCATAAGCAAAGCTTTGGGTAAAGAATACTGGAGTGGGTTCAACATTTTGCTTTGCATATGCTCAGAGACGTGTGTGTAAAATAAAGACCCTTGGCAAAGGGCAGCCGGTGAGATTATTGCTACTGGGAGGGAGAAGCACGGCTCACAACACCTTCTCATGAGGTGCCCAAAGCAAGACAGCCTCCGTTTTGTCATTTTTGCTCCTAGGCAAAGCACACCGGTCTGGCTTTTATAAGGAGGCAGTAAAAAACTAGACAGGCAGGTAGGAAGACTATCAGATTTGGCTCCTACAAAGCCGAGGGTGTGGAGGGTTGATGGGAGAGGAAAGGAGAGCGATTGCAAACTCTAGCTGGCAACAGCATGTATCTTGGTTGTTTTGACCAAGAAGTTAGCCTGGCACAGAAACTTCTATAGGAAAGTGTCCAATGGCAAACTGTCTCTCTGTCTGTTGCTGCAAGCAGCCTTTGTTGGTTGGTTCTGATGTTAGCAAGGTACAAACTGAGAGAAAACCATTCCACAGGTGATTTGAGAATAATGGGGCAAACGTTGTTTGGCCATCCATTGATTTGCAGTCACAGAATTTGTACACGTACATTTATGAGTACTGGCATTAGTGAAATTTACATTCCCAGAAGTTTTGCTTCCTCCCAAAACTCACAAATCTTCTCAAAATGTATATGTTCATGCTTGACCTCTGGGGGCTTTTTGCATTTTTGATTAGTACATTTGACTTTGTGCAAAAGTGCACAGGATTTTCCAAAATAATCTGCAAGCCCCATGGACTCTGTGTGACCTGGGAAAGACTGTCTTCTGCAGAATTCACAGGGCAAGCTCAGCAAAATCTTGACTTCTTTGAGACTTCTTTGTGAATTTCTCCAGCACCTCTAACCCTGGTGCCCTGGCTGAATTCCACCCTTGGCCCTAAGCCCCTTGTGGAAAACAAAGCACGGTCTTCAGTAAAGTCGGACATCTGGTCATCCTGCTTGTGGGTTTGAACCCTGGTACACAAGCAACTAGCTACTGATTTATCCACTACTGTGATCAGGTTTGATTTGCTGCAGGAAAGACTCTCTTGTTGTTGTTGTTAGTCATGAAGTCATGTCCGACCCATCGCAACCCCATGGACAACCTTCCTCCAGGTCTTCCTGTCTTCCACCATCCCCCGGAGTCCACAAGCTCACACCAACTGCTTCAGTGACTCCATCCAGCCACCTCATCCTCTGCCGTCCCCTTCTTCTTTTGCCATCTATTGTTCCCAGCATTAGGCTCTTCTCCAGGGAGTCCTTCCTTCTCAA
>NW_025335440.1:3340642-3356063 GCF_004798865.1 Varanus komodoensis
ATCTTCAGCATCTGGCCTTCTAAAGAGCAGTCAGGGTTGATCTCCTCTAGGACTGACCAGTTTGATTGCCTTGCAGTCCAAGGGACTCGCAGGAGTCTCCTCCAGCACCACAATTCAAGGGCCTCAATCCTTCGGCGCTCAGCCTTCCTTATGGTCCAGCTTTCACAGCCATACATTGCAACTAGGAAAACCATAGCCTTGACGATACGCACTTTTGTTGGCAGGGTGATGTCTCTGCTTTTTAGTATGCTGTCTAGATTTGCCATAGCTTTCCTCCCCAGGAGCAACCGTCTTTTAATTTCATGGCTGCAGGCCCCATCTGCACTGATCTTGGAGCCCACAAAAATAAAATCTGTCACTACCTCCATTTCTTCCCCATCTATTTGCCAGGAAGTGAGAGGACCGGATGCCATGATCTTAGTTTTCTTAATGTTGAGTTTCAAGCGAACTTTTATACTATCTTTCTTCACTCACATCAAGAGGATCTTTAGTTCTTCACTTTCTGCCATGAGAGTGGTATCATCTGCATAACTGAGGTTGTTGATATTTCTCCCAGCAATCTTAATTCCAGCTGGTGATTCATCTAGCCCCACCTTTCTCATGATGTGCTCTGCATATAAGTTAAATAGGCAGGGTGACAGTATACAGCCTTGCTGAACTCCTTTCTCAATTTTGAACCAATCAGTGGTTCCGTGTCCAGTTCTCACTGTTGCTTCTTGACCCACATACAGGTTTCTCAAGAGACAAATAAGATGGTCTGGTACTCCCATCTCTTTAAGAACTTGCCACAATTTGTTGTGATCCACACAATCAAAGGCTTTAGCATAGTCAATGAAGCAGAAGTAGATGTTTTTCTGGAACTCCCTAGCTTTCTCCATGATCCCGCGTATATTGGCAATTTGATCTCTAGTTCCTCTCCCTCTTCAAAATCCTGCCTGTACTCCTGGTAATTCTCGGTCCACATACTGCTGGAGCCTAGCTTGTAGGATTTTGAGCATAACTTTGCTAGCACATGAAATGAGTGCAATGGTGCGGTAGTGTGAACATTCTTTGGCATTGCCCTTCTTTGGAATTGGAATGTAAACTGACCTTTTCCAATCCTGTGGCCACTGTTGAGGTTTCCAAATTTGCTGGCATATTGAGTGTAGCACTTTTACTGCATCGTCTTTTAAGATTTTGACTAGCTCAGCTGGAATACTGTCACCTCCACTAGCTCTGTTGTTGCTCAAACTGCCTAAGGCCCATTTGACTTCACATTCCAGGATGTCTGGCTCGAGGTCAGTGACCACCCCATCGTGGTTATCAGGGACGTTAAGCTCTTTCTTGTATAGTTCTTCTGTGTAATCTTGCCACCTCTTCTTAATCTCTTCTGCTTCTTTCTGTCAGGTCCCTGCCATTTTGGTCCTTTATCATGTCCATCTTTGCATGGAACATTCCCTTCATAGTTCCAGTTTTCTTGAAGAGATCTCTGATCCTCCCTATTCTATTGTTTTCTTCTATTTCTTTGCACCGTTCATTTAAGAAGGCATCTTAGCTCTTCTAGCTGTTCTCTGGAATTCTGCATTCAATTGTTTGTATCTTTCTCTTTCTCCCTTGCCTTTTGCTTCCCTTCTTTCCTCAGCTATTTGTAAAGCTTCCTCAGACAGCCGTTTTGCTTTCTTGCATTTCTTTTCTTTGGGATGGCTTTAGTTGCTACCTCTTGTACAATGTTGCGAACCTCCGTCCATAGTTCTTCAGGCACTCTGTCTATCAGATCTAATTCCTTAAATCTATTTGTCACCTCTACTGTATATTCATCAGGGATATGATTTAGGTCATACCTGAGTAGCCTAGTGCTTTCTTCTACTTTCTTCAATTTAAGCCTAAATTTTGCAACAAGAAGCTCATGATCTGAGCCACAGTCAGCTCCTGGTCTAGTTTTTACTGACTGTATAGAGCTTCTCCATCTTTGGCTGCAGAGCACATAGTCAATCTGATTTCTGTGTTGACCGTCTGGTGATGTCCATGTGTAGAGTTGTCTCTTTTGTTGTTGGAAAAGAGTGTTTGCTATGACCATCGTATTCTCTTGACAAAATTATACCAGCCTGTGCCCTGCTTCATTTTGTATTCCAAGGCCAAACTTGCCTATTATCCCAGTTATCTTTTAGCTTCCTACTTTAGCATTCCAATCCCCCATGATGATAAGGACATCATTTTTTGGTGTTAATTTTAGAAGGTGTTGTAGGCCTTCATAGAACTGGTCAACTTCAGCCTCTTCAGCGCCAGTGGTTGGGGCATAGACTTGGACTATTGAATGGTTTGCCTTGGATTCGAACTGAGATCATTCTGTCATTTTGGAGAATGAATCCCAGTACTGCTTTTCCTACTCTTTTATTGACTATGAAGGCTACTCCATTTCTTCTGGGGGATTCTTGCCCACAGTAGTATACCTGATGGTCATCTGAATTAAATTCACCCAATCCTGTCCATTTTAGCTCACTGATTACTAAGATGTCGATGTTCAGTCTTGTCATCCCTTGTTTGACCACATCCAGCTTGCCTTGATTCATGGATCTTACATTCCAGGTTCCTATGGAGTATAGATCTTTACAGCATCGGACTTTCCTTTCACCACCAGATACATTCGGAACTGAGTGACCTTTCGACTTTGACCCAGTCGCTTCATTCTTTCTGCCGCTACTAGTACTAGCCCTCCACTCTTCCCCAGTAGCATATTGGACACCTTCCGACCTGCGGGGCTCATCTTCCGGCATCATATCTTTTTGCCTTTTGGTACTGTCCATGGGGTTTTCATGGCAAAAATACTGGAGTGGGTTGCCATTTCCTTCTCCAGGAAAGACTCTAACTTGCTATTTCTTCTCTCCTCTCCCTCTCCCTCTCCCTCTCCAGGTTCTGGTGAGCAGGGCCTCCATCAGTCAGCATGGACTGGAAGACTTTACAGGGCCTGCTGAGTGGGGTGAATAAATACTCCACCGCGTTCGGGCGCATCTGGCTCTCCGTTGTCTTTGTCTTCCGGGTCCTGGTCTATGTGGTAGCGGCTGAACGGGTGTGGGGAGACGAGCAGAAGGACTTTGACTGCAACCACAGGCAGCCTGGTTGCACCAATGTTTGCTATGACCATTTCTTCCCCATCTCCCACATCCGCCTGTGGGCCCTGCAGCTTATTTTTGTCACCTGCCCTTCGCTTCTAGTCATCATGCACGTGGCCTACCGAGAGGACAGGGAGAGGAAGAACCGGGAAAAGAATGGAGAGGACTGCCCCAAACTCTACAGTAACACTGGCAAGAAGCACGGTGGCCTTTGGTGGACATACCTCCTCACCCTCTTTTTCAAGCTGACCATTGAGATCACCTTCCTCTACCTCCTGCATAGGATATGGGACAGCTTTGACCTCCCTGTCTTGGTCAAGTGTGACCTGCAACCATGCCCCAATACGGTAGACTGTTACATCGCTCGGCCCACGGAGAAGAAGATTTTCACCTACTTCATGGTGGGTGCATCTGCCCTCTGCATCGTCCTCACCGTGTGTGAGATCTTCTACCTCATCTTCAAGCGGGTGGTCCGCTCGATGAGGAAGCTGGGCAAGAACAAGAAGTCGCTCACTTACAGCAAGGCCTCTACTTGCCACTGCAACTCAAAGATGGAGCACTCCCATGATGGGAAATTAAAGGGCGCCCCCTTGGAGGCCCTCAGAGCCTCCGCACCCAACCTGACCTTAATCTGAGGTGGGGCGTTGGAGGAGCAAATCCAAATGGCCAACTGCTGTTTGGAAGATTTCATGGGGGACATGTGGCTTTTTGAAATGTGGGGTGGGAATGAATAACTTGAAAGGGAGGCCTTCCATTGTGTGGCCAACGGAATGGTCCACAAGGCCTGGCTGTGGCCCTCGCGGCTCTTTTGCATGTCCTGACTACACCAAACATGTGCAGCTTGGATGTTCTAGCACAAGAGGTCAGTTTGTGCACCTCTGGAAGACATTGCAAACCTTAAATGTATGCTTTCCTTTTCTAAAAAAAAATAATGCACTATCTTGGAAGAGGTGGATAATTTATGTAGTCAGCTAAGAGTTACCTGTCAGCTCTACAACTGTGCAATGTATGCCATGGTCTCTGGGAGTTCCACGTCGGTGGCCAGTGACTCTCGCTGCTTCCAGCTTTCTAAACCACTTACACAGCATTGCACCATCACTAAACCTGGAGGGGAGGTTGGTTAATTAGGAGGATTCAATTAGCATGCCCTCCTTGGCCTTGATCTTCTGCCTCTTCATGCGGGCCAAAATTCTCTCCAAGGACAACAACTACATTGTCTTCCCTAACAAACTGCAGCCTCAGTGTGATTGCCCCTTGAGCTCGGAGTGCCTTGTTTAAAAATCTCATCTATACCAAAATTCCCCCTCCCTCCCCACTGCAATATGAGAACAAATAACACCAACTACCTTACAGATAGGACTTCAGGGTCAAACCAGGATTACTCGGGTCACGTGACATGGCATTTTGTGAATACCCCAAAGTGTTAATAATACGGAAATATTATTATATTTGGCCAGGCCGTTTTTCCCATCCAAACCGTCAGGCGTGTGTCTGGCTTGGGAAATCTGTAGTCAGAGTTGCTGTGCTCATTGATGCCCTCCAGCACCCAGAACCCACCAGCCGGCCTCTAGACCACCACCCCTCCCTCCGGGCCTGAGAGCTTGTCCTGACTCTAGTGCCGGGTGTGATCAAATAATCCTCAAAAAGCAGCTGCAGGGAGGATCCAAGAATGCAGGAGCGGCATGAATTGGCCATTCCAGACCTAGCCGTCCCAGGACACTGGGCCTTGTGACAGGGAAAATCCATCCCCTGGAAGAGGCAAGTTGAGGACGGCAAACTCTGCAGCCAAATTCAGGAAGAAGGGGAGATTCTACTGGGGTGGCCAATGAGACCTGTGTCTCTGCTAGCAAAAACAGTCCCTGCATGTCCAGCTTCAGGCCCTGGCTCTGCTGCACCACGGGATCCAACGCACGACTTGGATTGCCAGCAGCTCTTGGGGCCACAGTCCCTTTCCCAGAGAGGGGTCTTGACTGGGGTTTCCAGATCCGCATCAGTGGGTTTGGGCATGCAAGAGGCAAATGCCCAGTGGGGAAAGCATCCTTCTCCAAAAGAGGAGAAGAAGGGCTGAGCATGGAAAGTCCTTTGGGTGCTCGGTCCCAAGTTGGGGCCACCAGAGCTCCTGGCCATGGCCACGTCACACAACCTCCTGTCGGGCAGGCACCAGGCAGGCCAATGAACTGCCATCTGAGTCGGCCTCTTCAGCCCAGTGCCACCTCCTCTGCCAGACACACACCAAGACCCCTGGCAGGGATATTTCCCAGCTCTGTCACCAAAGGACTTCTAACTGGGAATGCCAGTGGGACCTTTCCATGCCAAGACTGGGATTGAACAGTTTGGCTGTAGCAGCTCCCCAGACCAGGCTCTTGTCTTAGGATGGACGTCCTAGGGCTCAGACCAGCCACCATAATTTCAATAGTACCATACTTTCATTTACCAAACTACTTGGATGGTGAGTTATGAATACAACAAAGAAACTGTGTCGCTTATTTAAACTTGGTTCAGTTCTCTCTGGGCCTCCACTGTGGAGGCTGCTGAATGCAAAAAAAAAAAAAAAAGTATCTGATTCAATAGGTCCATCTACTTGGAATGGTCAGAAATCAAAGACTATTACAGTGTCAGTTCAAAGAAAAACGTGCTCCCACTGAAATGGGCCTTGCCCGCCAAAACAAGTCAGAGAACCTCTCCTCCAGCAGGAAAATAGTCCTCTGCTTCACACCACAAAATGAAGGGACGGTTTGCACACTGCGCTAATCCTCATGCGTAGAAATCAGATAGCTGGAAGTTTTTGCACCATGAAATCTTCACGGCAGTGGAAGCCTTCCCTTAAACAATTTTGCAGGTTGGGCTGCTCTTAAGAACAGGGCTGGGTGGAAGAGTTGGCAGCCCTCGTCTTCTGGCATCCTGCAAGTGGTTCTGTCCCAAACCCAGAGGATGGGAAAGCATCCCAGTGCCTTGATGGACAATAAGGAGACGGAGTTCCTCTCACTGGGAAGTCAACAGGGTGTCTTTTGCCCACACTGTCTGCACCCCTTTCTGCATTGAGTGGGCTTACTGGCAGCCCAACACAACGGGGGCACTGAATGAGGAGGGTGTTGCTTCCAAGGAAGTCTGGGACTTCTCTGGGCAGAGCTGGAAATAACAAGCAAGAATGCAGAACATTCTGCAAAACTGTGCAGCAGGAGGAACCTGGAGCAGAAGTGCTCGTGGATGGAAAAGAAAGCACAAAGGGCCAGAGCAGGATCAGGACTGGGGAGGTGCCAGTTGGGAAGGAGCAGTTCCAAAGCAGCGGCCGGACCAGACCGGGTTCAGAGGCACAGCAATGGGCAGGCAGGAGCGAGTGAAGAGGGTCCAACCCGCAGCAGACTCCCACTGAAGATGGGCAAAGGTGATCACATAAGGTCACAATATTCCAGAAGGCAGGGAGAAAAAGGCCTGGCTTAGCTGCCCTACTCCAGTGGGGGATGGATACCACCCATGTGCCGGGGACTTTTTTTACATCAAATTGTATGCCAATGGATTTCTTTGGAGGGGGGTGTGCTAGGGTGCCCACTTAATTCATCTGGGGGCTGTTCAGCCCTGTTGGAGCCCCCCATCAAGCATCCCAGTAAAAGGGAAGATCAAAACAATGAGCGAATTGTCTTTCACAACAGCGCAGCTACAGAGACCAACCTTCCCATGGAGAAAGACTGCCTGAAGGTGTTCTCAGGCTTGCCCAGAAAGCCACCAGTGTGGCGGCTGGAGTGTGGGGAGACCTGGGTTCAGATTCCTGCACGGGCATGAAGCTCACACCATGAGGCCCTTCCTCTGTCCTTCTTCGGCCTCACCAGGTCATTCATTGCGATGAAATGGGGCAACTCCCTTGCTCGGCCAAAGGATCGGGAGGGAACAGGTCAAAGGAGGGAAGAGGGAATGAGGAGGAAACGGCAATAGAGCATGACAGCGATATCCTACGGGTGGGACTACAGCAAGCTGGGGCGGGGGTCGGGGGGAGTCTGGAAGGAGCCCCGCCAGCTGAAAGCCCCTCGGGTGAGGACAACTGCTTTACCTACTTGTCTGACCTTAGCAAGAAGAATATCTAGGGCAACAGGCACAGAGTCAACCCAGTTTACGCCTCATCTCTTCCTTCGTGCTTCCTTTCCAAGGGATATCATGCCATTGCTGCTTTCCCTTGCCTCGCCTCTTGCATCACTGGCAGTCGGTGCCCAGGAGTTAATCCAGGTGGTATCGAGCAACTCAACCCGCATTTCGCAAGACTGTTGGCTTCCTCGAGCTTGGAATGAGACATGTCGGTTCCTTAGCTGCTGAACAAATATTATCTTTGCACAGTGAACCATGTAATGCAAAAGGTCAAATAAATGTTACCTTGTTTATATAAATGCTTGCCGAGTTCTTTACTTAAGACAATGGGGTGCTGCAAAAAGAGGAGAGGGCAGACAGGGAAGAAAGGCAGGAAATCAGGAAGAAAGGAGTGGGGTAGTTAGACGTAGGGAGTCAGAGTAAAGAGGATCTGTAATGAATTGCCGAGCCAGCTGGGGCTTCCTTCCCCAAGCTGGTGCCCCTCCAGCCGTGCTGGACTACAACTCCCACCACCTCCCACCAAGGCAGTCATTTGCATTCCAGCACATCTGGAGGGCCACCAAGTTTGGGGGGATGCCACTCGGGCCCTCAGAATGTCAACCATTGTGCAGTGCAGGTAGTAATGTTCTGAAAATGTGGCAGTATTTGTGGTGGGGGGAAAGTCGGGGGAACACAAGGATTGCTCTGCAGGATGAGAACGGTGGCCCATAGAGTCAGCCATCATGTTTTCTGCCGTGGCCACTCAGAGGCCTCTGGGATGGTCACCAGCAGGGCATGAGGGCAAGAACCCTCGCCTGCAATTGCTCCTCAGCAGTGAATGTTTCAGAGCCAGTGGCACCCTCCCTCTGAACTGGGAGGGGGATGCATCGCCTTTCATAAACCAGCCTCTCCACGAATGGCCCAACCTCATTTCAAAGGTATCTAAACCAGTGCTCAACGCCACATCCCAGGGCGGACCCAACTGATGGCGAGGAGAAGATGGCGCCTGCTTCTGCCACCTCCGGAAGCCAAATGGGCTGGCAAGTGATTCCTCTTGGCACAACATCCTCCGTCACACCTGCAGACTGGCTGAGGGGTGCGGAGCAGGTTGCGGGGGGATGCTGAGGGACCTGTTGCTGCCCCTCACGCCAGGCAGCATCTGCCACCCGAGGTGCCGGCCTCACCCTGCACAGCTAATTCCATTCATGAACGACGGGCAGCACAGGGGAATCCTCCCTATAGGCAGCCCTGCCTCTCCAGCCAATTGGTCCCATGGACAACCCAAGGCTTGTGGGAGTGGAAGATCTGATCAGCAGACTGCTGATGCGCCGTGATGGGCGTGTTGAGTGCAGTGTAATTTGTCTTCCCGTGCTGGCTGGATAGCTTTGTAGGCAGCACTGAGATGCAGTCAGTGGTCAAGGTCCATTTTGGTACCACTAATGTTGGCAAATGCAGCTGAGAGGCCTGGGAAGCCACATTCTGGTCACAAGGGAGAAGGCAAAAGCCCAAGGCCACAGTGGCTTTCCATGAAATGCCACCTGTTCCACACACGAGGCTGGCCAGAAGGGCAAAGCGGTGGTGTCACAAGGCATGGACGAGGCAGTAGTGTCAAGCAAAGTGTCAGATGTGTGGGGCACTGAGGACCAACTTGGGGCAAGCTGGGCCTGTACGAGAGGGACAGATTCCACCCAAACCAACATGGAACCAGGCTGCTGGCACTCGGCAGGAAATAGGTGGCAGGGAAGCGTCTAAGCTGCACCCTTGGGAGAAAGCCAGCAGGAGCCGGGAAGCCTCCAGGCCAGGTGGAATCACACAGGACAGACTGGCAAGAGCCCCTTGACTCACTGGCTGCATTCACATGCCACGACAGGCAACCATGGTTGTTGGTGGGGGATTTTTTTTCCGCTTTATTTTTGAGGACTTGCGTTATCTGGGCCCATGTGGCAGAGGGGTACAAAATTATGCATGGTGGAGAGAAATTGAAGAGGGAAACATTTATCTCATTATCTCATAAAACTAGAACTTAAAGCAGTCACAATGCTGATGAGAAGGAGATTCAAGACAGATCAAAGGAAGGACTTCCTTGTGTGGTGCACAGTTGATCTTAAAAGGGGATGGGACAAAGTCCTGGAGGAGAAGGTTCTCGGTGACAACAGTCTTGATGGCTAAGAGCCCACATGTCCTGCCTATGGACTTGCCATGAGAAGTTGTTTGGCCACTGTGTGACCAGAATGCTGGATTAGATGGACTCCTGGCCTGACCCAGCGAGGCTCTTCCTGTGCTCTTAGGCCCTTGTATGAGAGAAGAGCATCTCTCTGCCCCGTGGCTGTAGAGATGAACTGACCTCTCCCCCATTGCACAGCCACCACCGGCCCTTCATGGGCCAGATGATAGAGTGCAGCTTCACTCACTGACATCTTCTCACACATGGGTCCACTGCCTCTAAAAAAAAAAAAAAAGGAGCGTTTCAGAGGTCCTCCCAGCGCTAGGTGAGCCCTTGGGCTCACCATCCCTTGGCATCCTGGTATGGCTCACAAGTGGCGCAGGAATGGACTCGGCCAGGGCCAGGAGCAGCTACTGCTCTGAGCACTGGCTGAGTTGGGTGCCTCCTCCATTCTCCCTCCCACCATGCCCCAAACCACCAGCTTCCAAAGCTTTTCCTTGTGGGAAAGTTTCTTGCTCCAGGCCCACTAATCATTTTGGCCGGCCTTTTCTGCCCCTCTTCCAATTCTGTAACATCCCTCCTGAGACATGGGCATCAGATGCAGGTCCCGTTCAAAGACAGGGCGCACCACACAACCCTGGGAGAAGCGTCAGGCCACGTAGCACCGCAGCAGTGAGCAGCACAGCAGCCACGGGTAAGAAGCAAGTCCTATTTCACCCCAGCCATGCAGGTACTGGCTGGATGGCCCCTAAGCGAGATCCAGATTCTCAGAGCTCCTGCCATCAGACTCAAAGGAAGATGCAGTGCACGGGAACCCCCAGGAAAGCGTCCGCTGTGCCTACAGTTCTGGTTTACTCAAGTGTAAATGACGTCAAAACGATCAAAACTGATGGATCATTTGGACAAATTGGTAAGAGCCACTTGACTTATTGACTGGGTTTCTATGTCACAACAGACAATCATGGTTGCTGGTGGTGGGTTGTTTGTTTTCATTTTATTCTTGTGAACTTGTTGTGTTATCTGGGCCCGGTCATGGAATATCACCATGGCTTGCTTTGAAACCAAAAACTACTACTACAAACAATGGATTGTTCTATGATTTTCACTTCCCATGATCACCTGTCATGACGTCGGGCCCCAGGAGCTCCATTTTTCAAGGTGTGGTGAAAAGACACCTGTAGAAAGAATGGCACAGAAGGGGCTGCTCTAGGCATCTGATCTCTACTGCCCACAGCTGCCTCACAACGCACACACAGACTTGCTTTGCTGCTATTAGCTGAGTGCTGTGCCTGTCACCCAGTTTACTTTACTGTCCTGAGACTTTTATGTATGGGACGGTATAGAAAGTTTTACATACATACATACATACATACTTTCTTAAACAGGGAGAATGCAACTGAAAACATGAAGAGGGAATGAGAGAATCACAGCAGATGTGTTTATTTTAATCTAAATGTAATCTAAATATAAATATGGAGGTGAGGCTGGCTGGAAGCATTTAAGAGATGGAGGTATGGCCAGGAGGACGAGAGAGAGAGCGTGCCTCAAAACCTCCGTGGGCCAATCAGGAAGGACCAGGGCACGAGAGAGAAACTAATGGGGCTTGGGTGCAGGGGCTGCTGGGACCAGTGCTGAGACTTGAGACTGGCAGGACCAAGGGGTGGAGGAGGAGCAGAAAGCGATGGAGGCCGCCGGGGTCTGGGATCGCCTGCGGGGGAGAACGTGGCCAGGCACCACCCATCGTGGTATCCCCCTGTCCCTGTTTGTCATGCTATACAAACCCACCCGCAGACTTCAGGAAATGGCACTACACCCACTGTTCTCTTCCGCACCCATAATTTGGTTTTCCAGATCATAATCAATCAATGGGTGCGGATGTCAGGTCAATGACTCAGTGGATGGTACAGGGCAGGAAGTGCTGGCTAGACTGGATGATTTACGAGCTTCAGGAAATCTGAACCCTGCACAGGTGCTGCTTCTCCTCGGAGCGTAGTTCCACCACTCACCTCTGTTAACAGGTATTTCCAAAAAACGTAGGGGATCTAAGCCCCACACACAGACAAACTGGGGATCCCATTTACAGCAAGCACATAGAGGGGGGAGGAATGTGTGTAGGAGCTCCAGTTTTGCTCTCACCTCGCCCATGCACTGGGGGAAGAGGCAGCCGCAGGCGTGCCGTGGCTCTCGCGGCCGTTGCCACCTCCTCCTGCAAGCACACAGTTCCCAGCTCGCTTCAGAGGGAGGCACGCCTGGGCACCTGCCAAGGGCCCCCGCTGCGCCAGGACTTCAAGGGCAGGAACGCTCTGGACTGGCCCTTCCTCTTCCCGGCTGCAGCCCACTTGCCCCCTGCCCGGCTCAGGAAACGGCAGTGGTGCGCTTCCAGAAGGCTGGGGCACCGGAGGGCACCAGGTCAGGAAATTTGGACTGGTCTACATGTGGCTCGAATTCCACATTCACCGCTTTGGGTTGTGCTGCAGACAAACCGTGAGGAAGCAACACCCACAACGAGTCCGTGCAACAAAAGAAATACCCTTGGTGGGGCAAAGCCAACACAGAGCCGAAATTCAGGTCACCCATTCCTGCTGCCCAGAGCACATGATGCGCACGGCTGGTCCACATGCGCAGGGCCACACCTCACCGTCACGTCCTGCTCTGCAGCCTGCCTGGCCAGCCCTGCATCATTAAAGTTTCATTCCACCTAACCAAGTGCCAACCTGCCCCAGGACATCTCCAATGGATGGGCATCAATTATTCACCTGCCCTTAATAAATATTACACTAAATGAAAGAGATGTCTATTTCATTTACTCTTGCAGAGTTTTCAAGGCACTGGGTGGACCTCAGCTGGGGAGTTCTGACTGATCCTTCCTGCATCAGACACACGCGCGTGTGTGCACGCACACAGCACCCTCGATATCATGTGTGGCTGTGTCATTAACCCTTTCCCTCCAGCTCACCAGGCAGGAGCTCAGGAGTTAATGTACTCCCTGGGGGAAGCGGCCTTGCAGCAAGCCAGAGCAGGGGCCCACTAGCCCTTCCTTGTCAGCAGCTCAGCTGCGCTTCAGGCAATGCCAGCAGAGCGCCTGCTACTGGCCAGTAAGGCACGCCACCCTCGGTTGCAGAGCCAGAAGCGTGGCTTCTAGATCGAGAGAGGTATTACTGCCACTCTACATGACTCTGGTGCACCCCCAACTGGAGTATTGTGCTCAGTTTTGGGTCCCTCATTACAGAAAGGATATAGCCATGTTGGAGTCAGTGCAGCGTAGGGCCACAAGGTTGGTGGCCGGTTTGCAGGGGATGCCGTATGAGGCGAGACTGAAGGAACTGGGCCTCTTCAGCCTGGAGGAAACTCCGAGGGGATCTATTGGCAACATACAGGTTTGTGAGGGGGTGTCACATGGAGGTGGGTAGAGACCTGTTCTCCCCTACAGAGGAGGGCAGGACGTGCTGCAATGGAGCAAAGCTCAGGGAGCCAAGGTTCCATTTGGATGCCAGGGAGCACTTCCTGACAGTCAGGACCCCGAGGGTGTGGAATGGGCTTCCCCAGGAGGTGGTTGAGGCCCCATCGGTGCGGGTGTTCAAGGATCGGCTGGATGTCCACATGGTGGGCATGTCGTGAGCGGAGCCGGCTGGTGCCGGAGGTCAGACTAGATGGCCTGGGAGCCCGCTTCTGACTCGCTCTGTTTCTGTGTTTCTATGAACTGCAGCCAAGAGAAAATGATAGGAGTCTTTCCCAGCACCAGCAGGATGTGCCAGGGGTTGAATCTGGGCCCTTCCCTCAGTAGCACTTGGCCCTTCGCATTGCACTACATCTTCAGTGGTTCCGCAGAAGATGGCCCTTCCACAGGGGGACCTGCCACGCTGGCCCCCAACCGCTCCCAGGCCAGTATTCAAAGGGCAGCAGAAGCTCTGGGTCACATGGCCTGGCCTGCGATGAGGTGCCTCGTTCTGGGGAGGAAAGCCGTGCAGCAAGGGCCCAGCAGCTCTCGCACGCAACGGGCTGCTCAGGCAGAGTCGTCCGATTCAGAGGCACAGGTGCAGGGCAGAGGTGGGCAGAGGACTGGGCAGTGCAGGGTGACCTAGTGAAGGTCTTCAGGCCTTCATGAGAACTAGCCTGCCTTGGAAAAGGAGGGAGGCATTTCAGACCTGGGAGACTGAGAAGGATATTGCCTGCACGGACAGGCAGCAATGGTCCCCCAGCCTTACTTGGAGGTGCCAATGCGGAGCCTGGGCCCATTTGTACACAAAGCCAGTGCCCTGCCACTGAGTTCTTCCAAGCTCCAGTCCTCGTGACTTGCCCATTGAGCCCAGTAGTGCCAGCACAGACTGGCAGCCAGCAGGACAAAGCTGGTTTCAGGCACGGCTCTCTCTCAACCCTAAAAGGCAGATGCCCGGGATCACACCTGGGAGCTTCTGCATGCAGTGTGTGCACCTGCTGTTAAGCCAGGTCCCCGCCCTGCCGCTGAGGCCCGGAAATCAGCGCTACCTGCTGCTTGCCCCACACATTCGCTCTTCAGGAATAGACTCTTCCTCTGCATGGGAGCTCCACACTCCCCTGATCGGCTAGGCCCTCTTCGCCAGCTTGAACCCAACACTCCCATCTTTCTCTCTTGGAGCCACAAAATGCCTCCCTGTCCCCTTAAGAATCCTGTGCACCTTCCCTTTGTTTCAGGTCTCCCCCCTTCTACGCCTGTTTCTTTTTCTTTCCAAACACACACAAGCCCTGCTAGTTCAACAGCTAATTCAGCAGATGCCCCCAGTGATCCTCCCCAGGAGCACCGCAGCTTAAAAGTTTAATGGCATCTTCTGGCCCTCTCCATATTTAATTCTACTCCAGCCTTTAGATCACTCTGTTCTCTTAACTCAGAAAAAGGTTTATTTATGAGACAGCAAGCGAGCGAGAGTGCTGTTTAAAACAGCAGATGCACCAATTTTCTGAAGAGATTTTTTTTTTAGCACCAAACTTCGGAAAGTTACATTAGCTCCCCCCCCCGGGGGGCCCGGTGTGCGCGTGCGAGAGAGAGAGAGAGAGAGAGAGAGAGAGAGAGAGAGAGAGAGAGAGAGATCCTTGCTGTTCTAGCGCCACCCGGTGGTCACAAATGGATAGGAAAATGTTCTCTCATACTCCCCACCTGCCTCCCCAGCAAGGCTTCCTTGGGAACAGTCCGCTTGTCTCTGAGACAGGTTACTGGACAGGCAGTGGAAGTATCAAGTCGGGTGCAGTGCTGGCCAGCTCCGTTATGCCAGATTTCTCCAGTCACAGCAGAATGTGGTGAGTGCATTGTAGGTGCTTGCGTGATTTGTGTCACCTCAAAGAAGGCTGGCAAAATGATTCCGGGCTGAACCAGCTCACCTGCAAGGAAAGGTCACAAAATCTAGGATTGATTAGCTTAGAAAAGGGTGAGTAAACAGAGCTATCATGCCGATGTACTTGTACAAAATAATGCATTTTGCTCCCTCCCTGCAAATACTAGAATTTAGATGGTGAGAGATTCAGGGCAGAATTCGCTTCCATGCGATGTCTTGGCGGCTGCAAACTTGGCTTTAAAAGGGGATTGGACACATTCCTGGAGAAGCCCATCAAGGGCTCTGAGCTGCCTCCGGTCTCAAAGGCCGCATGCCCAAGTGCGCTGGTTGCTGGGGAACATGGGAGGGAGGATGCTGCGGCATTCATGCTGCCCTTGTGGGCTGCTGGCCCCTCTGGGGGCAGAATGCTGGATTAGATGGATCTGAACTGGCGTGAAGGAGTGCTTACATCCATATACGCCCGCCCGCCCCTTGAGATCAGCGGGAGAGGCCCTTCTCTGAGAACTCTCCATGAAGGAAATTAGGAGGGTAAGTACTCGGAGGAGGGCTTTCTCTGCGGTGGCGCCCAATCTATGGAATGCACTCCCCAGTGAGGTCCGCCTGGCACCATCGTTATTTGTTTTTCAGCGCCAGGCGAAGACCTTTTTATTTAAACGTCATTTTAATTGTTAATATTATTTGCTTATTTTATCTGGCCAGGGCGACTTATTTTATATTGTTAATTTGTTTTATATTTTTAATGTATTAAAATATAATACATTAAAAATATAAAACAAATTAACAATATAAAATAAGTCGCCCTGGCC
>NW_025335440.1:3356163-3425301 GCF_004798865.1 Varanus komodoensis
TTTTATTTAAACGTCATTTTAATTGTTAATATTATTTGCTTATTTTATCTGGCCAGGGCGACTTATTTTATATTGTTAATTTGTTTTATATTTTTAATGTATTATATTTTAATTTATGTTGTGAGCCACCCCGAGGCTTCGGCGAATGGGGCGGCATAGAAATGTTTCAAATAAATAAATAAATAAATAAAGCTGGGGGGAGGACCACCCACATAGCTTTTTATTTATTTAAAATTGTTTCCAGGGTGCCTTTAAGGATGGAGCACTGTCATGTTTTCTTACTCCTGTTCTAGTAAGAAAACTTCCTTCCTTCCTTCCACTACTCTGAGGAGTACTATCATAATCTGAGCCCCAGTGTGGAATAGCAGTTCGAGTGTTGGACTGGCACCTGGGAGGCCCACTGGAAAGCTCACTGGACGGACTATGGAGCCATCCCTGACTCACCCCCTAGCCCACCTCAGGAAGCCAAGAACCCACCTTGAGTTCCTTGCAGGGAAAAGGCATGCTACAAATACAGTGCATACACAAGTACATCCCTTTCTTGCATACTTCAGGAAAAACAACTTCAGCTTTCTATTAGCCACAAGGCCGGGAGGAACATGTACACGCAAGCACATGCCACAGAGAGAATGGGAAGGGCTGGGCCAGCTCAGCGCCATTTTTGGAGTAATTTAGGCCACAAAGGGGGTGGGGGGAAGCAGCCCCCTGCAGAGGGTTTCCGCCCGGGCATCAAAGCAGCCGTGTGGATCCCTTAACGGCTGGACAACAGAAGCAGTAGTTCTGCCCCATTTATCTCCTTTGATCCGGCATGATCCCAATAAATCTCAGAGGCTTCCGGAATTTGTTGCTATGATACCTCTTCTCCAGAAGGTGTCGCTGCTTCCTTAGCTACCAAATACTCTCTGGAGGAGTGAGAGATCAGTTTCAGTTCAGAAGCGTGGTACTAAATGTCATCATGCTGGCTGGAGATGGTGGGAATTGTAGTCTGACACATCTGGAGAGCATCAGGTTGGGGAAAGTGGGTCCGCTCCTTTGCCCACACACCACAATGCACTGGCATCCTCGTTACATTCAGAAACAACATGCCTCGGAGGGGAATCGTTGGAGGAATTGCCAAAGACTTTTTCCCAACACTCTGAAACGAACACAGAATTCTATCCCCTCCAGAAGAAAATGTTCCACTTGACAAAACACTTCACCCAGAATTTCGTTTTGTATGCCACTGTGAAAGACGATCCTGTCGGGGGGCTGGGGGGAGAGGTGGCTACCCTCCGCCAGTCCCACAAACATGGCTGAGTACGAGTATATAAGATTCCAAGTCAAACGTTTAGGAGCTAAGCACTCAAAGCCCCAGGCTGGGATAGACTTGGATAGCTTTCATTTTTTCTACATCATTTTATTTTTAAACGTCACATTCTTTTCATCTTCAATTGGAAGAACAGTGCAGTTTCGACTGAAAAGAACTAGTTTTAGACAATGGAAGGAAAAGGTCATTTTAGGGCACAATCCAGTGATGCTGCCCTGGCTCTCCAAACTTGGATTCTTACAGGTATCCTTTGGAGAACAGGACAAGTACAGAAATGAAGGTCAGCCCCACACTCCTCTGGCCCCCGCAAGATGCCAGATGACCATCTTCTGCCATCTAACAGTGGCATGGTGGGGGGGGGGAGGCTGAGCTGCCACCAAGATATCTTGAGCTAGACCAACTATTTCCATTCTGTACTTTTTTGCCTGAATTCCTTTGCCTTATTTCCACCTAAACCCACATTATGAACTTGGGCAGTGAAGTGGGGAAGCTCACAATGAAACAAGCTACATTATTGGTCATGCAAAGAAGTCCAGCTCAAGACACACCAGTGGGGTCTTTAGCCAGGCATCTCCAAGGGAGCGAGAGCGCTTGAGGGTGCAAAGACTAGGTCGGTTTTTACTCTCAGTGGTGGCAGTCAGTCCCAGCTGGCTCTGCTTTACCAGGCCTTGCACCCATGGCCAGGTGCCCACGCACAACTAGTCACCACATAGGTCCTTTTGACTTGGATCAAACTGATCTGGATCAAAACAATTATATAAGCAACATCTGTGTCCAAGATGCAATCCTGTTCTCGTTCAACATCCTAGTGCTTATTTAGGCATCTAAGTCTTGTCACATATGTTGGGGGTGTAGGGAGTGCGGGGGGGGGGGAGGTTCCAGAAAAGCTCACATTTATGTCGGAGGCCTGTGCTGCTTGGATAACTTATAGGCATTAATGAAGTTTGCTTGCTTCCATAAAAAATGGTTGAATGCCTCTTGCACAGCAGCCTGATGCCCACTAATAGCAGCTCGGTGCTGAGTGACCCCTGGCTGTGCCACCAGGCATTGCCGTCTTGCTCAGTGCAGCCATCACTCGGCCGGCCCAGATGCAGCTGCAAGCCAGCGACTGACGTCACCACTCCAGCAATGAGTCATCATGCCACCCATAACCACAGTCATGCCATTACACTCCTGGCTGATTCACTGCTCAGGGGCCAAGTTGCATCCATTGATCTGCAGAGCCTTTCCTTCAGCCTTCAGACTCTGAGCCAGTGCAGCCTTTTCTTGCCTCGGAGGATGAGCGGTGTTCTTCCATTCTGTGTATGGAAGCCAACTGAATTGGCACTTAGATCTGCCTCCAGTGCAGGGGGACGGGACATGTCCTCCGTCATGGATAAGGACAAGAGGCTAGCTCAGGGGACACAGGTCTTTTTCTGGGGCGCACACACAGCTCTGTCTTCCAAAAATGAGGGTCGAGGCTCAGCAGAAACAGCCGGAACACTCCCGGTGCTGCCCCTTCCCCAGCTTCTGCCGCCTGAGGCAGGCATCATCGCAGGCCTGGCCCAGTTCTCTTAGAAATGGTAGACTTCCTTGGTCTAGGCTGGCAGGCATTCTTGCAAAGAACTTCAGCCTTCAGACTGAAGGTTTACCAGGACTGAGAAAAGCTTCTCTAGCCCTTCACACCTTGGTTTTTGTCTTGCTTCGGTGTGATTATTTCCTAACATGGACCAGTTTCTTTCATGGCCTTCAGAAGATGAAGGAATCTGAAAAAGGGTGGGAAGCAAGAGGAGTTGGAGGCTGTGCTATGCCAAGGCCAGGCCACTATGCTGCCAGAAGTATATGCCTGGCAGAGGGCATTCCTGGACTGAATCAGTCTCCGGCAGAATTCAGAAGTATCTTTCCAGCATCAAATCCTAAGTGTGCTGCTTGCTTTCCATTGCAGCTGCAGTCGTAAAATAAATGCATTACCGCTCCCAATTGTCTGTAGCGCATCACATACTTTACAACAGACAGATTCCACAATATGTCCCCCCTTTCAACACTTCTGTATAAAGCTGGTCAGTGATGTTATCACAAGTTTATGAATTCTTCTCCCCTCACATTTGTGCATCCATCAGCAAGTACTGCAGGACACAGTTCTTCATGCTGGTTGCTTGCAAAGATCCCTTGCACGGTCACATTCTAACTCCAACAGAGCTTTGCTGCAAGAATGTCTGCTAGACAAATGGTATGATAGTCTTAAGGTTTCCTGCCAACATGACTTTTCAATTACGGACAATCAAGTTCCAGAAGAATGTACTGTCCTTGCAAGAGTTTGGTCATTTCTTCCTATGATCTTAGAAACATAGAAACATAGAAAACAGAGCGAGTCAGAAGGGGTCTCCCGGGCCATCTAGTCTGACCTCTGGCACCAGCCGGCTACGCTCATGACATGCCCACCATGTGGACGTTGATATCTTCAGATATCAACTTGTCTACAAATGGAGCAACTGAGTATTTTTGATTGCATTTGTTTGCTCAAAGATGCTGTTGTTAATTGGGGAACTTTTTGTGATGGAAGGAGCAGAAAGATCTTCTGGAGCACATTGGGAAGAGCCGCTTCCACCTCCATCAGCAGGTCCTCTTCACTTAGCTCCATTAAGGCATTTTAATGCCTGCAGGACACTTCTCACATGGCACAAAGAAATGCCTTGTCATCCTAAAAGCATTTGAAAAGCATGTTTATTTGACAGTGCTGAAAACCAAAAGCCATTCTTACGTTGAAGCTTCTTGAAGGAAAAAAAACAGCTAAAACAAAGGTCCGTGTAGCATTTCTCTTGCCTGAGGGCATTTATTCTGGGGACAAAAGTGACCCCAGATGTAACCAACACTAGTTTTTTAATGCAGGATAATCTCGGCCAAACCTCTGTGTATTCTGCAATGTCTTTGGTGCTGAATTACAATTGCCACTTTTGTTTCCTGACAGCTTCTCATCTTAATGACTACATGACAGGCAGAAACAGCATAGCTGTGTCTATGCTGGACATAGCTTTACCTGTTGAATTTGATCAGTGCAAACAGGTGAACATCTATCTCTGATTGTGTACTTAACAAAGAACTTGTTAACCTTTGAGGAAGTCTCCACAAACAGGAAGGAAAGAACTAAAGGTTTGAAAAAGATTAGTGCAGGAGAAAGCAAACCAGAGGACAAAGCAGAATACACAGGGACTGTTACCTAGAGCTTTTTCTAGACGAGGCATTCAAACCCATTGCCTTCTGCTGCATCTGCTTCTAGGTCTCTTTGATGGGTCTTTTAGTCTTGAGCAGGGAAGGCAGGAGTCTTGGCAAACACCCCAGAACCCGGGCAGCAGAACCCAAGGCAAGGCAGCATCAAATACGTACTGTCCAGAGCCTGGGAGTTCAGTGGCAGGCACAGTTGTGCTTAAGGAACAGACTGCGGCAAAAATGCACTTGGTCTTTTTCCTGGAGGGTCTCAGTTATCAGGAAACAGGGAAGCAATTCCCAGTGGAGACTTAAACTGCTTATTTTGCATGCAAAACAGATCAGCAGCGTGGCTCATACCCAAAGGTGGAGCTGACAAAAGGCAAAGGTTTGGGCATGGTCTTTATAGGATTCATATTGGCAAGCAGTTCTGACTGCACTCGTTCGCTCCAGTTTCGGATTGGGCAATCCTGACCTGCTCCCATCATGGCATTTTCAAAGTATCATCAGTGAGGTCTTGCGGCTACTGGGGCTTTTCTGAGAACTGTTTCCAGTGATATTTGGGGTTTCATCAGGTACCCCTCTCTGAGCGAGGCTGCAGTTGGAGCTGGACTCTTCTGATAACTGGTTCCCCTTAACACTTATGGTTATGGTAGGCACTACTTATGCTAGGCACTGCGGAATAGGAATGGGTGTCATAAGTACAGGTTAGGGGACAAGTGGCTGGAGAGCAGCACTTGTGAAAGGGACCTCGGGGTGCTGGTTGACTGCAGGCTGAACATGACTCAGCAGGGTAATGCAGTGGTCAAGAGGGTGAACGCCACCCTTGGTTGCATAGCCAGAAGCGTGGCTTCTAGATCAAGAGAGGTATTACTACTGCTTTATACGACTCTGGTGCGCCCGCAACTGGAGTATTGTGCTCAGTTTGGGGCCCCTCATTACAGGAAGGATATAGCCAGGTTGGAGTCAGTGCAGCGTAGGGCCACAAGGTTGGTGGCCGGTTTGCAGGGGATGCCGTATGAGGCGAGACTGAGGGAACTGGGTCTCTTCAGCCTGGAGAAGAGGGGACTCTGAGGGGATCTGTTGGCGACACACAGGTATGCGAGGGGATGTCACACAGAGATGGGTAGAGACCTGTTCTCCCCTGCAGAGGAAGGCAGGACACACTCCAACGGAGCAAAGCTCAGGGAACCAAGGTTCCATTTGGATGCCAGGAAGCACTTCCTGACAGTTAGGACCCCGAGGGTGTGGAATGGGCTTCCACGAGAGGTCGTTGAGGCCCCATCAGTGCGAGTGTTCAAGGATAGGCTGCACTTGCATATGGTGGGCATGTCATGAGCAGAGCTGGCTGGAGCTGGGGGTCAGACTAGATGGCCTGGGAGACCCCTTCTGATTCGCTCTGTTTCTATGTTACTTTCCAAACATCTGTGTGGTTTCCTCTCAGCGCATGTGGTCAACCAGCTCTTAACAGATCTGTAGTTTAGACAACACAGCTTAGGAGCACAGACTGGAGCTGCTTTCGGCAGCCTCAGCGCTATTGCTGAGGCAGGCTACCCAGAGGCCTTTGGGCCCACAGTCTGGCCAAGGCCATGGTCGCTGGATCACAGAAACGGTCTGCGTGCGATGGCCTCCTTGCAAGTCACAGCAAGCAAGCATCGTTATAGAGTGGCTGGCCTTTTTCTAACAAGACTGAAATCAGGAATCGGAGTGTGTATCAGGACAAGAAATGGGCATGCTCATGAGCAAGCCAAAGGCCAAGAACCAGGAAGACAAATGGAGCAGGGCAATCAGGTAGGGTTCAGGGACAGCTGCAGGTCTGGCAAGCAAGGCAAGGTAGTGAGGCAGCAAGGCATGGCAGGAGCTGGAGCCATCAAGGGCCAGGCAAGACGCAGGGGCTGGAGCACACTGCAGCTCGCAAGAAGACCAGCACTGCTGAGGCAAGACTGCAAGGCAGGATTCAGGAGGTGAGCTACACAGCTGACATGAAGATCTGCATTGCTGAGGCAGCCACTGGAAGGCAGAGCATGCCTTATACAGCTCTTCCCAGTTCTCCCCGCTGGTAGCCATCAGGAGGTTGAGCCCTGTAGCAGGGCCAGGGCCCGATCCTGCAGTTACTAGCACGGCCATTCTGGTTCTGGCCACCAGATGGAGCTGTGCAACTGACACATCGCCACAGCTCCCCACCCACCCCATTGGCTGCATCTCTATGTAGAAACTATAGCACTGGGTGGAGCCTGGCAGAATCTTGCCCCTTGCTGAGAGCCTGTCCACCCACCAAGATACAGCACCTCCTGCTCTCTCCCTCCATCGTGCTTCCTTGCAATTAAAACACAAAACAAAACAGCACTTCTTTTGCTGCTGTTCTGCAACGCCAGTCGGCCTCCCCACATAAGAGACAACATGACGCCCGCCCAGCCCAACTCATCCACCCCTTATAAGTGACGCCATTGACTAAGCCTCATAAGGATGTCCTGGGAGGATCATGCAACACCAAATGCCCATTTTCCCGTCCTACTGGCCCCATGCCCAGGACTGAGAGGCTGCTTGAGCCACGCAGGGCGAGGGCAGGGGTCTCTGCTCCATTCCAGGCTTTGCGTATTTGCACCTGAGGGGGTACAACCAGGGAATGCTGCCACACCACAAACATCGCTGCTGGCATTACTTCCCTAACACACGGGTGGTTTTTGCTTTCAGTCATTTTCTCCAGGAAAAGAAAAACAAAACAGAAAGGGATTGCAAATGATGGGGAAACTCAGGAGGTTGGCAACCCTGTCTGACATCCCTAGAAATTCCCAGGGTGGGGGTACTCCAGGCACACAGCAAAAGCCCCACCAACAAATGCCCTTAGTGAAGATTCAATGGGCAGCATCCCTGGGCGATCTCCAGGGTGCTCTGTGACCGAATAGGTGTGGCTCTGCTTGCCCACATCCAGGCCTTGCACAGTGCTCCGGATCAGCAGCCCATGGGCACCATACTATTCAGCCAGTCAGACTGGGCCCATCTGCCCTTCCCTCCCGGAAAGATGCAGCTTTCCCCATCCAGGTGCATTCCAGATGTTCGGGGCTACCACTCCAGAACTGACCACACCGGCTGAGTTGCAAGCACACAACACCAGGGGACCAGGCTGGGGAAGGCCGGGACGGGGTGACCAGCCGGAAACTGGACAGGACTCTGTCCAGTTCGTGGCTCTTGCCAGAAGGGAGTTAAGGAGGGACCCCTGCTGAAATTCCCTCCTCGACCCGGCTGTGAAAGGGAAGAAGCCCCGTCCTCTTCCGCAGCCACCAGCAGCGCCCGCAAGTGCACGTGCGCCTGCCGCCGCCCCTTTGGCGCGGAGAGTTGCGCGAACACTTCCGCCGGCACGGAAAGACGCGCGGCGGGGCTGGGGGAGGCTCGCCGCCTGCACTCCGTGCGCGACAGGCGCGGAGCAGGCCTGGGGGGCGAGGCGGCGGTTGGGCCGGAGGCCGCCCTGCCGGCTGAAGCGTCCCGGCGCTCCGCGGGGCTTCCTCCAAGCCGGCACAGCCAGGAGCGGGGCCGCGGGCGGCCGCGGGGAGGCCCTTTCCGTGCGGTGCCGTCCTCCCCCTCCACCCCAGGGGCATCCTCCGCTGCGCTTCCCACGCCTCGCCGGAGCGCCTTGTTGCTCTTGGCCCCGAGCAGCCTCGCAAGCGGCAGCGATTGTTATCTCAGTCCCCGCCGCTTTCCGACGCTTCCTCTTCCCCGGGCTGCCCCAGCCGCTCCCCGCCCGCGAGAGGAGCCGTGCGCCCCCAAAGGCGGCCGCCGGTGCGCGCCGCGCCCGGAAGCGCACTGCGTTCCACCTGCCCGGCCAGTCGCCCTTTGCGTAATTACGCCGAAACAAAGGCGCAGCGGAGGCAACGGGCGAAGCTGGCCCTCCCCGGCCGCCCGCGCTTTCCTCCGGCTCCTCCCCTCCCCGAGTTGTTATGGTCAACTTTCCCCCCGCCGCCTTCATAACAGGCCTGGAGTTTCCGGACTCCAAGCTAGAGATCTCCGGGCTCTGAGGCTGCCCCTGAGTTCTGCCGCCTGCGGGCTGTTCTCTTTGGGGAGCGCAGCCGAACTCCGAATAGGAGCACTTAAACAAGGGCAAAGCCGGGGAAGAGCCCGAACGTGGGTTTGTAAACTGAGAAACTGCGGTTCAGCTCTTGGTGAGTACCACCATCTCAGGACCAGGAGTGCCAGAGTCATTCCCTTGGTTGTCGCCAGAGGTTCTCTGCTTTGGACAGCCTGGAACCCGTTCCAATCTGCGTAGAGTTTAGGATTAGGATTTAGGGTTGGACTTTAAATGCTATCTTTCCTGCTCTCCAGGAGGAAAGAGAGGTTGCATTATTATTTGCCATGCTTTGGCACGCATTGTATTTTAAGAGGAAAGTTACTGGTCTTCATTTGCTTAGTGAAGAAGAAACAAGCACTCTACATATAGTCAGAGGCACACCCCAACTTTGCATTCCAGGGTAGAAGCTGAGCTGTGGAGTGAAGTACAGGTTCAGCTGTTCATGAGCTAGGATCACACCTGCCAAACTGGGGTAGTATTGCCAACTTTTCCGATCCGCCCTCTGGCTGTGCCTTTAGAAACAGCTTGATGTGCAAGCTGTTACTGCTGGTAACTTCCAGTCACATCCTGCCTTTTTTCCTCTTGCAAGGGACCCGAAGTGGCTTCCAAAGGTCTTGTCCCCTCCATGTTATCCTCAGAACCACCACCCTGTGAAGTA
This sequence comes from Varanus komodoensis, assembly GCF_004798865.1. Lineage (NCBI taxonomy): Eukaryota > Metazoa > Chordata > Lepidosauria > Squamata > Varanidae > Varanus > Varanus komodoensis. The sequence continues at coordinate 3,365,374 of NW_025335440.1, forward strand.
GCTTGGCCTGAGGGTCAGCAACCAGCCCAAAGCCTTCCAGGGAGCTTCGCAGCTCCAGGGGGACAAGGACCCAGAGGTGCAAAGTCCCAGTCCATCCCTCTGCCCACCGTGTCACCATATCCATCTCAGCAAGGGGTGGCATAGAAATGTTCTAATAATAATAATAATACTGCCAGTTGCTGCCCGCAGTGGATGCTTCCTGGGAGTTGTGGAACATCTTTCTGCCCAACAGCCATAGGGCAGTGCCCTAAAGCAGCTTGTGCAGGGACAGGGAGAAACCGAGTGTTGAAGGAAAACCTTTCGCTCTGTCCCAGGACTTTTAAAGGTTGGCAGGATCCTTATGCTTGCTCAGGATTCTTCAAGGCAGAGGAGCCTTCCTTTTCCTGGCCAGCTTGCAACCCTAAACTTGCATCCTTTCAAGTCATTGCTGCCCCTATATCTATCCCTAATGGAATGGGATCAATAGATGGACAGGCAGCTGTTAATGGGTGGTGGAAAGACACCTTCATTTTGCACCTGCTCCTCTAGCACCTCCAGGATCACTTACGAGCCCTGCTGCTTCTGTCCTCCACCTGTGGCTTAAAAAGCTCTCGCTTTCAATCAAGCCAAACACCTGCTGATTGGTTTCCCCCTCTTTGGTCTTCAAAACCACAAGAGTTGTAACCAAAGTTGCAGGAATGGACAGAGAGCTGCTAGTGTGGAAAAGCTTTCAAAGGGGAGAAAAAAAGCATGTATTTTTCAAAAGGCACACTTGAAACCTTTCTGTGCCCTTTCTTCCCATTGGACTTGCTTATTTCCAAATTTTACAAATCTATGATCAGATGTTTCTCATACTCCTTATTTATTTAAAAGTAAAATATTTGTTTATTTCTGTACCACCCCATAGCCAAAGCTCTCTGTGCAGCTGACAGTAATAGATCTGAACTCTGTATGGGTTGTATGAAGAAACTGAGGACAGATGCGACTGACCAATTGTCAGGGCTAGTCAATTGCCACAAAAATGGCATAATTTATGGCACCTTAGAGACTAGTTTATGTTGGTGGAAGATTTTGCATTAACTGGACAATGTCCCAACCCCCCCCCTTCATGTTAAAATGAGGGTGATAGTTTGTCAGCTGCTGCAAGGTTCCCCACATGTGAATATCCTGGGAAGAAAAGACTCCTGGCTGATGAGAACAGCTTCTGGAAGCCTGTGCTGTCCACCGACACGGACGGGGCTTCAGCCATGAGCAACGTGACGCGTTGCATGTCGAGACACCTGCAGGGCACCAGCTTGGGGCATGCTGTGCCATAAAACTCCCTGAGCGGTTCCCTTATCTCATGCATTGGCTAAGGTAGCCAAGTTACTAATGGTCCAGAAGGCTTCTGTATTATATCGGCCCTTTTCCAGGAAAGAACTCGAAAGAGCCTACCTAACCCTCTTCCTCTCCATTTTATCTTCACAACAACCTTGTGAGGTGGGTTGGGCTACAGAGTCAGAGACCAGCCCAATGGTATGTCCAGTGTAGCTCATGGCACAGATCTCTTGAGTCCTGGTCCAGGACTCTAACCAAAATGCTTTCCCTGCTCCCTCCTTCCAGGAAGGTGGATTCAGGGTGTGCCTCCTTGGGCATTAGAAGGGCGAGAACATAAACTGGATCGGACCAGGATCCCTCTAGCCCAGTGTTCTGTTCTCAGTGGCCAGCCAGCTGCCCACAGGGTCCCTGCAGCAGCCCAGCACCCTCCCCCTTCCCTTGCATCCTTGGCAGCGTCTCCTGCCTGCAGCCTGGTGCATTCAACGCAACTGCAGGAAGAATGCATTGCAGGAGGCAGCACCTAGGTCTGGGCAAGAGAGCACCTCGCATCCTTGAGATCCAGGGAATAAAAGCAGGCTCTGGCAGGCCCTTCTTTAGTGGACTTGCTTCACCTTTCTACAGCCTGGTCCAGCTTCCAAGGCTTCTTTGGGTTTGTGAGCTTTCAACAGACATGACTTCACTTTTGTACTACTTCTGTCACCATGAGGGCTAGTCACTTACTCTTAATAGTGAAGGATACAACTTAGTCTGCTAACCTCAGCACTCCATTGTAAATTCTGCAAGTTATGTTCATGTGCACGAGATGGGAGATCTTTAAACTGTTCTCCAAAGCTTCACCCCTACAATGATGGTGGGAAAACTGATTAGTTGACGTTCTAGGGCCCAGTCCTAGGTATTTCTAGACAGAAAAAAGCCCTACAGTTCCTGGAATTTCCCACCCAGTGAGATCAGCGGAATGATGGTGCTGGCTGAGAGCTCCAGGTGCCTTGATGGACAGCAGCAACTAGGGCTTGACTGGAGCAGCTGCAGGTGCTGGCCAGCGGGCTTGGAGGTTGCCAAGAATGATAAAGGGATGGAGCCCAGCATGTCTGGAGGGCAGCGGTTTGGGAGGGGTTGAGCTGCCCTGCCTGACCCACCTGGAAAGCAAGTCGGCTTTGAGGCTTGAGGGGTGGCTTTCCAAAACCTGAAATTCCTCATGGAACAAATCTCACTGGATTTTTAGAACTGGGCATAATTGCAGGCTGGGTGTTTGTGTGCGATCCAAACATTATGGGTAAAGCACTTGGTCAGTTAAGGCCTCGCTTGTCTGACCTCCTTTGCCTTATCTTTGCTCCCCTCTAAACCTTAAATTGTAAGAGCTTTGGAGCAGAAGGCCCCATGGCTCCCAAGCCCCGTGTGCACTGAATGGCCTCAGGCAATAACCTGTTACGATGAGATTACATTAATCCCCCACCTTTCTTTCTCTTAGAAGGAACCAAAGGCAGCTTCTCCTCCTCACAACAACCCTGTGAGGTAGGCTAGGCTGAGAATGCATGATGGACCCAGGGTCACCCTGTGAGCCTTGTGACTGAGTGGGCACTCAGGCCCCCAGGGCCACCGTCCTGCACTCTCGCCACTGCTGTGATGTGCCCTCAAGTGCCCTCCAACTTACGGTGGCCCTGCGATCGAAAGACCTCGAAAATGTCCGGTCCAGGGCAGCTCCATTTGGCTCTTCTGGGTCGTGGTGCACCAAACGCACTGTCCTCGGTTCCCGCACAGACCTTTGTAAAAGGCACAGCATGCGCCCGTGCTGTGGGAGGGGCGAGTCCTTCCCGCCCCACTCACAAGCAGCTCTGCAGTGATTCAAGCGGTGCTGAGCATGGATCACGGATGGGCCAGCTTTCCCCAGCCTAGCTTCCCTCCAGCTGTGTTGGGCGACATCATCCCCCGGCCACCATCATGTTGGCCGGGGCTGATGAGTGCTGTAGTCCAGTATAGGGATGCGAAGATCAGGCCGGAGTCCAGCCCTCTTGGGCCTGCCGGACTTCCTTCCCATGCTCAGCCCTGACCAGGAAGCGAGCTGAGCCCAGAGCAAGTCCATGAACGGTCAGGAATGCCAGCGGCTTCTTTCTGCAAAGCACATATGGTGCAGGATCCTCTGCACAAACACGCACAGCTTCACAGCCGTGGCGGGGAAGCAAATTCCACCTGCCTGGTGGGCGCTCAGGGAGTTTGCACGCACGCCAGCCTGGCAGACTCCTGGCCTCGTTTCCTGGCTGGACACCCACTTGGCACAAGGCAGACTCAGGGCAAACAGAAAGGAGGCCAGCGTCCAGGGAGCTAAGCCAGCGAAACCCAACGGGTTCCCCCCTGCAAACTAGGTTCCTTATGCATCGCTAGTCCCGCACATATGCCAGGTGTCAGCTGGGGCGGGGGGGCTGGTGCAGACTTCAAAGGATAACCTTGAGGCGGCAGAGCTTTATTTGGGAGATTCTTAAAACAGGTAGAGTGAACGACAGGCTAACCCTTGTTAGTCAGGCGTTTATCTTGAACAGCTGCAATTAGGGTGGGGGGAAATGCATGGTTTTGTGAGCTGGCTTACGGCCTCGCATGATCAGGGCTACTTGGGCTGGTCATTTCGAAGAAGCCTCCCCTCAGTGAGGATTGCCACGTGCGTGCATCCACCCACCTTCCTCTCTGCAGGCGGTCCAATTCCAGTCATCTTTTCCTAGGCCTGCTAGTCTCCTGATGTTTGGAATTATAATTCCCATCAGTCCCAGCCAGTTTGGCCAATAGTTTGGGTGTTGTACACTACCATCTTGCAGCAACCCAAAAGGGCCTTTTTGGTGGTTGCCCCCGCCTTACGAAGTGCCTGCCCAGCCTGGCCATCGGGAGCTGCCAGTGGCTGCCTGCCTCAGCTGCCCATATCTTTCTCCAAGCTTTTCCCACGTGAATGTGCCACCCAGTCTGTTTGTTTGTAATGGTGGCACGATATTGGTTTCGATGTTTAATCCATGTCTTGCTATTTTCTGTAAATGCTTTAGCCATGAATATACATTTTAATGCATAGCGTGTTTTTTAATATATTTAATCCTCCTAAATGGCTTCAGTGTATTTTTATCTATTGTTGAAAGTATATTGAACTGTCAGATAATAACCCGTGATGGGACATGTAGTCCAGACATCCAGAACTGAGCCAGTTGCCCGCCCATGCCAGAGGCCTTGACCAGCGGTCTTCTCTCCGGGTCCTGTCAGCTGCCTGCCTCTGAAGCGCAGGGATGGATCTTGGTGGTGGAGGTGCCCCTTCTCTCATTCCAGCGCAGTCCCTTAGTGGCTTGCCCTTCCAGTGGTGCTGGGCCTGTAGGACTTTGCGAAGGGACCGTGCTTCCGCGTGTAATGCCCTTTTTCTGCTCTCCCTAGCCCAAGATGGGTGACTGGGGCTTCCTGGAAAAGCTTCTGGACCAGGTGCAGGAGCATTCGACGGTAATCGGCAAGATCTGGCTGACGGTGCTGTTCATCTTCCGTATCTTGATCCTGGGCCTCGCGGGGGAGTCCGTGTGGGGGGACGAGCAGTCGGACTTCGTGTGCAACACCAAGCAGCCGGGCTGCCCCAACGTTTGTTACGACCGGGCCTTCCCCATTTCCCATGTCCGCTACTGGGTGCTGCAGTTCCTCTTTGTCAGCACACCCACCCTGGTCTACCTGGGGCATGTCATCTACCTTTCCCGGCAGGAGGAGAAGCTGAAGGAACGGGAGAGTGAGCTCCGAGCCCTGCAGTCCAAGGATTACAAGGCAGCCGTGATGCTGATGGCCGTGGAGAAGAAAATTGCCAAGATCTGTGTGGCAGAAGATGGGAGGATAAAAATCCGGGGACCTCTGATGTGGACCTACATCATCAGCGTGGTGTTCAAGTCCATCTTTGAGGCCGGCTTCCTTCTAGGCCAGTGGTACCTGTATGGCTTTGTCATGAGCCCCGTCTTTGTGTGCGAAGGGTCCCCCTGCCCGCACCGCGTGGACTGCTTTATGTCCCGTCCCACTGAAAAAACCATCTTCATCCTCTTCATGTTGGTGGTGGGCTTGATTTCCCTCGTGCTCAACCTTCTGGAGCTCTTCCATCTGTGCTGCAAGGGCCTGCTGCACCGTGTGAAGGAGAGCGACTGCTGTTCTCCCTCCTCAGCTCCCCCTCTGCCCTGCAAGGCCGACGGCTACCCCACCAAGCTCTGCAGAACGTCTGCTGAGTCTTACCCGGACAAATCCTACTTCTATCTCCCCATGGCTGAGGGGCTTTCCCCACCTTACCAGGCCTACAACAAGCTTTCCAGTGAGCAGAACTGGGCCAACTTTAACACCGAGGAATCCTTGGCCCTGCAACACCAGCATAAGCCCCCCGATGTCTTTGCCACAGATGCCCCCAAAGTCCATCTCACTCAGGAAGTGCAGTCCAGTCGACCAAGTAGCAGCAATTCCAGAAAGCAGTATGTCTAGCCAACAGGCCACCAAAGTGCAAGCTGGACAGTGTTTTGCTTGATGACATCAGAAGGTTATCAAGCCAAGATTCCTCATGGGAATCTTTGGGCAACTGATTGCTTAACTCTGCTTGGTTACCACTGAAGGCAGAGGTGGTGCCTCATTGTTCTTGACAGTCATGCCTTGTTTTGGCCATGCTTTCCTCTGTGTGTGTGGAAGGCATGGCTTCCATGTGGAGGCAGGTTGACCTTGACCATTGGTCGACCATGGAAAAAGCCATGGAACCACCTCTCCCAAGCCGACGGGCACTGGGCAGTCACACAGGTGTGGTGCTAAATGTGGATTCTTGTGACAGTGTTGCTGGTCTCTTTGATTTTCAGATAAGAGGGCAGATGGTGGCAACTTGTTCCGGAGGTGGAGGTGCACACACAGGAAAAGCCTTTCTGCCAGTTCGACACTACACAAGCATTGGCTTCAGTTAAGAAAACTTGTAGCCTGGTGGGAAAAACACAAAGGAAAGTGGGGAGGTGGCTAAGGAGGGGAAAGAGACATCCGGGTCATAGATCAATTGAAACAGTCTCTTTTTTTATTTAATCTGCTGGTTTACAGGAAGTCTGAACAACTTAGCAACAGAAAACTGCAAACCAGATAGACTGGCCTTTTGGTCAGAGAAAAGTAATCTAAAAACAGATTTCCTGTTCCAAGCAGGCATTCAGTGCAACATCAGCTCCTGCTGAAGCAAAGATGAAATATGCATCCTCATTTAAATATAGCCCAGTTGCTGTGGTTCAGCTCCACTGAGCTATTTCTTGCATGCCTCATCCTTGGACATCGGCCCTGGAGCCAGCGTGCCATCTAAAGGAGTGGGAGAGCACTGTCTTCATCTTCATCTACGGATCTGTCAAGGCTTTGCCCTTTCTGCCTCAGTCACAGTTGGTGAACACTTGGTCTGCTTTCTGTCCTGATCTTCAGCTGCACAGTTGAATCAAAGAGGCCCAGTGGACGTGATTAACTGTCCCATCTCAGTCCACTCAGTTCCTCCCCAGTTCAGTGTTTGGGTCTTGCATGCCTCCCTACGAATACACAACCTACATAATTTTAGTTTGGTTTAAATTCTTTTAAGAATATCATCAGAACATATGCCCTGATTGGTGTTTCCAAAGGAAGGTAGACCTTAATGGACTACTCAGTGTTTGCGAGAAAGCATTTGGCCAAGACAACTTCCTATACGTGTTATTTCCGGATACAGGATAACGAAACTCATTTGGTGCTGTGCTCCCCCATTTCCTGGCCACCTCTGCATAGTTCAGAACTATGCCTTAAAGCACTGCTTACTGCATGTTTGAAATCTCTGTTTCATACACGTATCTTTATGTATACTTACTCCTTCCTGCTAATTTCTGTTCTAGAGTCTTGGTTTTGAATTTTTCCTTCGGTTAATTTATTGCCATTCTAAGGCGTATAGTCAACAAGCTGAGTCTGGATCTGTTCTTGACACAGCACGTTAAAGAGTCTGTTCTCCTGGATGGGAATGGAAAGGTAAAGCGGCACTTGGCCCGCTTGCTGTGTGGATAGAGCACTGTGCCTTTTTTCCGTCTCTCTCTGGATTAAATCAAAGGGGGTGGTGTTTTGTCATAAACTGTTTCCGTCAACGGTGATGGCACTCAAAAACCTCTCACCATTGTGGGAGAAATGCTTGTGAGGGCTGGCTCCCCTTGAATGTGGCGTCACATGTACAGGACCAAAAGAAAACTGGCTGGAAGACAATACTTCTAGCATACCTATTTCTTTCTCTCAGTCCCTGTTAAACTGTTCTTGATGACAAAGCTGTGAAAAGAAGATCTCTGCATGTAAAAATCTTTCTGCCTATTTGATGTACAGCAAACTGTGCAGAAGAATCTGCTTCTTGCCACCAATTCAGGCAAATTGTATCAACGCCAAAGTGCATATAGGAGCTCTGGGATGAAGGTTGATGGTATTAAATCTAATTTTGTTTTTTGTTATTTTCGGAATAAAAAAATGCACAAAAGTCTTGTGTATGAAAAGTTTCTTGAAGCCCTTATATTTATTATTTTTGTTTCTACAAATCTCAGGGTTTCTGTATTGTATTTATATATTATCATATTTAAATCCCACCTTTTCTCCTTTGAGGAGTGCAAGTGGGGAAATATTAACCTTCCTGCAAGGTTATTGCCCAACTCTCTGGCCAAAATGGGGAAACTGGGAAAACACTGTGACTGATTTCACACATTTTGGCAAGCAATGCTGAAACTTGGAAATCTTAGAACAAACGTAGGTTCTCGATGGTGATTTGCAGTAACCAAACAAGCCACATTCACTGTGCTTCTGGTTTTCAAACATATTGACCAGCCATTCCTCCATGGTTTGTCGTCGTGTGAATAGGGCCAGTCGCACGGGAAGAAGCACTAATTCCGTCTGCTAAAGTGAGAAATCCATCAACTAACTCCCACTTTGTGTGAAATGTCCTCCTTCGGCAATTATCTGGCCCACAGATATCCAAACAGCACCCTTAGTCCATCTCCCAACTAACATCTGTACACATCTCACTTGAGGAATTACTAGGCATAAGAACACAAAGTCCCTGCTGGATCAGACCCGAGGTCCGTCTGGTCCAGCATACCATAAACGTGGCAACCCAGCTGCTCACAGGATCCTTCAAGCAGGGGGAGTACACGACTTCCTCCTGCCCAAACTCCTCAGCAACTGTTCCCTGACAGCAACCATCAACTCAATCTGCCCCTTTCCCTGGTGTGAGCAGGGCCTTCCAGCCTCACTTGCCCTGAGGAGGAAGATGGAGATGGGTATAACGCTGAGGGTACAAATTTACATCCAGCAGAATCAAACGATACAACTTTTCCCAGACAATACACCTTCATGTGTGGGATGGAAACATAGCTGGGTTGGCTGACCATATTACGGAAGGGGCTCCGGAGCAGAAACCCTACAGAATCTCCCCGGAACGCTTTCTGCCCCCTCTCTGCCTCACAAATGCAGCCCCCTGGGCATGCACTACCCCTCTGCAGTGGTGTGGCTAGACCTGGTTCCTGGGGCAAAAACCCAAGCCCATGTGGTCCAAGGGAGCAGCCAACTGTATTTTATTGTATGCGTGATATTTATTTATTTGTAAGCCGCCCTGAGGCTTAGGCGAATGGGGTGGCATATACGTCTGCAAAATAAATAAATGACAAGGGCATCTAAGCAGCAGGCAAGGGCTGCACAGCAAGCAACTTCGTGTGCCTTTCACAAGGTGCACTTTTTTTGCCTGGACATACCTGGCAATCCAGGGGTCTCTACCATCCTTGCTCAGTGTGTCCCATCAGCCCCCATGCCCAAACTTCAATCCCACGCTTTCCAGGGCACAATGTGGTAGGACTGTGGAAACCACAGTGCCAGGTTTAGATGAACAGAGAAACCACGGTGAAGCATGGAGACCATAGAACAGACTGCTGTTTCCTAATGCGGCTTCTGAAAACTAAGTGAGCAGTGCGGAAATGCCATGTGAGGGACCTGACAGCCCCACAGACCATCCTGTGCAAGAAACCACCATGACTGCTCATGTTGTGCAAACCCACCCATGAGGTAGGCACAACTGTAGATATGACTTAAGTACCAAACTGCACATTCTCAAGATGCTTTTTTCTGCAAGGTTAGCGATTGTGCGGTCATCACTGATCAGGAATGTGGAAGCAGCTTTCAATTACAGAATGGTGGTTGGAGAAAGAGAAATAAGTTGATGTGCTTCATCACAGAAACAATATTTTAATTATTATTAATTAGCACAGTTGCTGGTTATTATCTGGCACCCATTAGCTGCAGCTCTCTGGGCAGTTTTCAGAACAACGCTTAAAACCAGTAAACATAATAATATGGTAAACAAAATAAAAACATAAGTTTGAAACAGATTAAAACTGAGTAGGAACCAAGAGAAAAACCCACAGGAGAGCAAAAATCTGAAAGTGCTTTATCAAAAAATTTTGAGGAGGAGAGATAAAAATCCTGGGAAAATCAAGAGGTCTTACCTGGCACAATAGATGCCAGGAGAGTCTTTCTAGGAAAGGCACTCCAAGCATACATGGATCCATCTCGGAGCCCTTGGAAGGCCTTTAGGGGCATGGCCCAATGTGTGTGGGACTTTTTCCATCTAAGCATCTCCCAAGCACCCTGAACTAGCCTAGAGATGCAGGAGTTTGCCCCTAAGTCCCGGGTTTAAAGTTACTTAGCTGCATTACTGCCCCTCCTAAACTGCCAGGTTGCTCACGGCTCTGCTTCTCCAGCCTCCTGCTCTCTGCTTTAACTCTCTTCACCAATGCCATGAGCAGCTTGCCAGGAAGAGCAGACAGGCACCGTCTCTCTTTGTCTGCTCCTTTTTCCGGCTGCCTGCAGAGGAAGCATCAGCCTGAAGCAGCCCACTGCCTTCCCTTCCTAAGGATGCCCCTGAGCCTTGCGTGGGAAGCTGAGGTGCCAGCTGCTAAAGGTCTTTGCCTTGCCCGAGAGCCATCTCAGCCGCCAGACGGAACCCGGCAGGGGTCTGCATGAGCCATTCAGCCTTCTGCCTGGCGGCCTCAAGGTGCCCAACAGACAGTCAGGCGCACTGTGGCTCCAGAACCCCTTTCCCCTCCCCTCGGTCCTCCTGTGGGTGCCCCAGGAGAGAGTGCGAGAGCACCCACGTTCCCTCTGCTCCGCCACAGCCACAGGCGGCTGTCTGCTCAGTGCAGCTTGAGATCCCCGAGTGGGGGTCTGAGATGGAAAGGGGGGGTCTTGCCACCACAGAGAGGCTAGAAGGAGCCCTTCCGGCAAAGCGCAGCCTTGCTTTGCAAGGAGCTGTCCAGTCCCAAGCCTGGACCTCATATTTGACAGATCTTTCCAATGCAGGGAGAAATGTTCATCAGCCACCTGTGCTAGGCACCGGGTGCTGTGTGTGTGTGTGGGGGGGGGGGGCTGCCAGTTCTGGCCAGGGGTCACCTACTGTGGACACTATGCCAGGATCCCTGATATCTAACCAACCTGCCCAGTTTGCACAAACCTAGCTGCCCAGTTCAGGGCAGGATATAAGGGGCACAATTATTTGCACAGAGTTACACACCTTATTGTGCACAAATCAAATCAAAGGAGGGTCCACAGGCAGCCCCTCCAAGGCACTGCTGGGGTCCATGGAGAGGAACTTTGTGAATGCCCCCATAGGGATCATGGAGGAGGACATGACAGCCCACTTGCGGGATCTCAACACAATCCTTTTCGGGGGGAGGGAAGTCTTTCTCATTACACCCCCCCCCCCCACAAGTGCCACTACAGCAGTTCTGCTAATTGTCCAATATCCACTTGACCAAAGCAGGCCAAGTAGCATTGCTGGTTTTTCACTTGACCTCCTCCTGTTGTGTTGTCTCATTTTGGATGACACAATCATGGAAGACCAAGCAAACCCTACAACAAGCCATGGCTTGTTCGGGTGGGTATTACACCGGGTTTGGACAACACTCTAAGCCATGATAATGACAGGTGCCTGGGGCACCCTGGTGTTTGTCTAGCTTTGTCCTTGAATGTAGACCATACTCCCCCAACCAGGAACCCTTCAGATATGCTGGACTGCAACTCCCATAATCCCCCCTTATGCCCCAGAGGCATGGAAAAGGATGTTGTAGACTGGATACAGTCTTGGGACAAGGCGGTGAGAGAAGAAAGCTGCTGGTGATCTTCCCAACTCACAGGAAAAAGAGCAAAAAATGAATCATTGCCTAAAATCTAGGATCCTTTATTGAGAAAGCCTCAAGTTCGGCAAGGGATTTTCTATCTGCAACTGTATTTTTCCAATATTTATTTATTGATTTGTTTATTTACAATGACTCTGTACCATTCCCCATCTAGACAGGTTCTGGAGCAGTGAACAATCGAAAGTTAAAAGAATAAAACACAAAATTAAAACAGTGCTTCCATCAGAACAAGGAAAGCCCTTCGGAGTCAACCAAAGGTGGCTTCCTGACATAACTGTGTTTTCAGGAGGTGGTGAAAGCTCCCCTGTTGGTACTTGCTTGCTTACTTACTTATTACATTTATATACCACCCCAATAGCCCAGAGGGTTCTCTAGGTGGTTTACAAACATTAAAACCCCACCGATCCTAAAATAAATAAATTGACTACACCACAACTGAGTATAAAATAACATGGTTAAAATGAATTAAATAAATAAATATACAATTAAAATTAATTAACTTTAAAAGATTGGTTAAATAAAAAGGTCCTGACCTGGCACCAAAAAGCATATAATAACGGCACCAGGTGGACCTCTCTAGGGAGCGCATTCCAAAGTCGGGGTGCCACCACAGAGAAAGCCCTCCTCCAAGTGCTCTGTCTCCTGACCTGTTTCAAAGAGGGTTCCGGGAGGAGGGCCTCTGCTGACGATCTTAGGGTCGGGAGGGCATATAGGCAAAAAGGCGTTCCTTTAGGTATCCTGGTCCCAAGCCATTTATGGCTTTATAGGTAATAACCAGCACCTTGAATTGAGCCCGGACTTCAATGGGAAGCCAATGGAGCTGATAGAGGACTGGAGTTATGTGAGAATAACGACCAGTCCCTGACAGCATCCTGGCAGCTCTATTTTGCACAATCTGAAGTACCTGGACTGTCTTCAGGGGCAGCCCCATGTACTTGCCCCACCTCCAGAGGCATGGAGTTCTGCAGACCCACCTCACTGAAGATCCTTCTCCAGGTGGACTCCAGCTGGGCCATACCGTACAGAACCACCAGGAGCACGGCGTGAGATGCCCTCAGCACTGGTAAGGGGCTCTCCCAAGCATCTCCCAGGCTTTCTGGGCTTCTCCTGCAAGCCTTGTTGCTGTCTCCCTGTCCCTACCTTGCCTCCTCCCCTCGCCTGCTTTTGTGAGATTCCAGTGGAAAGTGGGGTCTTGATTTGTGTAGGCAGGAAAGGTGGGGACAGTGCCGAGCTCTAATTGCTTCTTGGTTGCCTTTCTTTCCAGTTCCTTGCAGTGATTAGTCCTCATTCCTTAGAATGTGCCCCTCATATTTGATCACTTGGGGAAAGGAGGACAAGGGCCAAGGACCAAAGAAGAACAAGCAGAAATCCACTGGACATGCACATGGTAGGCATGTCATGAGTGGAGCCAGCTGGGGGTCAGACAAGATGGCCCAGGAGACCCCTCCTGACTTGCACTGTTTCTCTGATTCTATGTTCCTATTCCAAAACCACCACATTTTGCCCTCTGGTTTTACCCTGAGTCCACATTTCACATCCATATGGATTAGAGCTACACTTCATATTTCCACACTTCTTTTTGAGACAGAAAGATTATCTTCTCCTTCTTCATCCTCCTTTGTACCATAAAATGCCTGCTCAGCCATATCTATTTTGCAGTTAATTATTTCTCTGAATTCTGCCATCCTCTGGTTGTTTGGCTTCCCAGATATTTGAATGTCCTCGACTTGCTTTGATTTGTTTCTTTTTATTTTTAAACCATAGCTCTGAAAGAAAACTGAATTTCACTGTAGCCCATATGCTCTTCACCTTTCTTGCTGTAGGGACCATTTCTGCTAATGGTGCATTTTTCCTGTTGCTTTCAATGCCTGTGGATGATTGCTCACGTTAATTGCAGCCTCAATAAATATGTTAAACATTTGAGGAAAGTGAGCACCCTTGACAGACCTCTTCACACATTTCAGTTCTTCACTCCATAGCATTTGCTCTGATGACAGCTTCCTAGTTACTATATAAATTATATATTATATGCCTGTCCTCATATCTTTTCCTTCCTTCCACAATACAGGGAACATCTTATTTTAGCTGGCAATGTGCCCTCCCCACTCAACGAATGCCTTAGAAAAGACTTTTTCAACTTCTTGTTTGCTCTCTTCGATATTTGAATTGCAAGAAAGGCTTTGTCTTCAAAAAGCAAAGTGATCCTGACTTAAGAGGCTATTTGAGTTTGTTGGAGTCATTTTTTGAATTGTCTTAGTGTTTTGGAAGTCCTGGAAGCATGTCTTAATGTAGTGAGGGAGATGCCAAAAGCAATGTGATGAGGAGACTAGACTCTCCCACCAGTTTGGTCTCCAGGAGCATCACCCAAGGCAGACTGGTGAAAACAGCAGACATCTTCCTTCTTCAGGAATAATGGTCACAGCAGCAGAAGAAAATGGGCATCTCTAATAGTGCTAGGAGCATAGAAACCCCTGAAGTGCAGTTACTGGGAAGTAGAGAAACATAGAACCCAAGCAAGTCAGAAGCGTCTCCCGGGCCATCTAGTCTGACCCCCGGCTCCAGCCGGCTCCGCTCACGACATGCCCACCATGTGCACGTCCAGCCTATCCTTGAACACCCGCACCGATGGGGCCTCAACGACCTCTCGTGGAAGCCCATTCCACACCCTCGGGGTCCTGGCTGTCAGGAAGTGCTTCCTGGCATCCAAATGGAACCTTGGTTCCTGAGCTTTGCTCCATTGCAGCGCATCCTGCCATCCTCTGCAGGGGAGAACAGGTCTCTACCCACCTCCGTGTGACACCCCCTCACATACCTGTATGTCGCCAACAGAACCCCTCTGAGTCTCCTCTTCTCCAGGCTGAAGAGACCCAGTTCCCTCAGTCTCGCCTCATACCCCATCCCCTGCAAACTGGCACCAACCTTGTGGTAGAGGTAGTCGAAGGCAACACTGGTGAAGGATCCTTCAAGATCCTTCACAATAAACAATTTGTGTATTGCAAATACATACTTCAGGTAACCAGTCAAAGGTCTGTAACCATGAACATCACCAGAAGATCGACAAAAAACTCAAAGAGACTATGCAGCTGCAAATAGGAGCTAGAGAAGCTGCATGCTCCCTGCCAAAGCAAGACCAGGAGTAAATGGTGGGAGCAGGCCCCGCAGTTTCTTGGGCCTCCGAGGGCACCTTTGCCTTTCATTCTGCCTTTTGGGCAGGTTGCTTTGTGACTAGCCATGCCTCCATGGCAGGCATTTTGTCTTGGTACCCAGGACGTTTCCCCAAATTGCCAAATGTGCCTTAATCTCAGAAATGTTGCTTGCCTCTGTTTTAGATGGGCGGGGGTGCGGGGGAGGCAGAAGTGAAGGCGTGTTCCCCCAGCACTGCTGCTGCAGCAGAATAGAATCTGGATTACCCCCACCACGAACGCACAAAACTGGTTTTGGTTAAAAAAGCAGTTGTTGTGTGATTTGGTAATGGACCATATGAACCTGGTATGTTTTGGCCCTAAATACCCTGTTGCATTCCAGCCTCAAATTCTGTGGACTTCTTTAATCATTTTTCCACAGGCTGTTCTTTCTCCATGACATTATCTGGAACCTCTTCTCTAACTGCTTGCCCCATCTTGCTACCATGTTTACATCTGTTGGCAATGGTGTTCCTTGTTTCCTTCAAAAAGCTGCATCATCATCATCATCATCATCATCATCATCATCATCATCATCATCTCCCCACTGGTGTTCTCTCCCTGTCCTGGGCATTCACCTGCCATGGTGTCACCCTGATCTGTGAGCCATCCTTGTTTGGCTTGCTAGACTTTTCTAACCATTCAGTTCCTTAACTGCCTGCGTTTCTGTCCTAGCTTTCATTTCATGAATTAGCATACCAAGTGACAAGAAAAAAACAGCCAAAACAAGTACACTGGGGGTGTACAATCCAAAGAACATTTGCAATTTATTCTGACATACAGAAAAGGCATGTGGCATGGAGTTAGTCCCTGGAGGGACTGCAAAGAGTCCATGCAAGATGCTTTTATAACCTCTCAGTTACATGCATATTTTGAAGGGTGGAGGCAGTTTTTATGAGAAGGCAGTTCACCTCTACACAGGCAGTTTTTATGAGAATAAAGCAAAAGGGTTGAATGGGATTGAGACAACACAAAAGGAAGAACCTTCAAGACAGGTCAACAGTTCTCAAATCAAAGAGTATAGCTGCACAGGACAAGCAAACATTAGCATCTCTAAGGTGTACATGCGGAGGAAGACCCGCAATGGGAGCAGGAATCCCAGCTTGAGTGTGAAGCTGCGCTTACAGCGTCAGGCTTTTGGCAGCCATCTCATGGCAGAAGCTTTCGTTCATTTTGCCCTGATACAAGGATCCACAGGCAGAATGGGGATTTAGGGTACACGCCAAAGGCCCACGTCCTAGCAGGAACACCCTGCCTAAGAACCTGCTTTTTCACCTGCCCTCTCTTTGGCCCAGACAAGAAGGAGGGGAGGGCAAGAAGCAGGAGATGCCCAGACCACTCTCTCTCTGACTCTCTGCCCATCAAGCATGCAAGCAATGGCAAGGATGGGCAAGAGGAGGAGGAACAAGAGCAGCTGGGGGCAAAGGGGGTGAGAAGGTCCACTCCTCGAGGGAGGGCTTCCTTAAGGGCGTCTTGCCCAGGGACACTCAGAGTCCTGGGTCCGCAAACTTTGGCTGCTTACCTGGCCAACTGGCTTGAAATTCTGCCCTCCACCTACCCTTGCTCTTCACCCCTTGCAAGCACTCTCAGACCCCCAAGGGAGTTCCATTGCAGCTGAGCAGGGCACCACGGCCCCTCCTCTGGCTTGCGACCGGGGAAGAAGTTTTGTCCCCCCGGAGGGGGGCGCCAGTGACTGAACTCACTGAACTGTTGGGCTCCGGTTTTAAATCTTCTTCATTCCCACCAGGTCAATTATTTCCTGTGTTATCCATGAGGCATAGGAAAAGCATAGGAACCTGGAGCAATGGGAAACCAGGGGTGCCTGAACTGGTCAAAATTGTCCAGATTTGACTACACAACTCAGCTCTTTCCTTCTTTCCCTGGCAACCTGGCTTTTGCTTGTTTGGACAGGAACTGCTGGCATATTTCAAAAGTCATGCATTTTTAAAGTTGTGCATTTTTAATATGCACATTTTGCAAGCGTGAATGCAAGTTTGGGAGTTTGTGGACATTTTGGGAGAATATTGATTAAACTACCATTAATCTTGTTTTTCTCCTTTACCCATTGAATTTTCATGGTTCCTCTTCCTATTCCCAGGTCTCCTCTGCTCTCTCTTTCTCAGTCCTTTCCATCTGTTTTATGAATACTTGTTCCAGGTGAATACATCTGGATGCAGCAATACTCCAGCCTGTTTTTCAAAATCTATATTAGCCCTTTTAATGTGTTCAGTTCTATGTGGGGTTTGTACATTTGTACCCTCTGCACACTGTTCACGACACTCACATGCTTTTCCCTTCTCTTTTGTCACTTTCTGTTTTACTTTTTAAATCTTCGTCTCCAATTGTTCATGACCAAAGCAGGTTCTCGGTGATGGCTCCTGAATAACCTTTATTTCATTTTACTCGAGTATAACCATTCCGTTATCTTTGGTAACGTCCTGTACTCCCCTGGTGTTTTCCACATACATTTCTTTCATTGTAATAAGCTTCAAAAGAGGCTGTCGTTCTTAAGCTGACTCATTAAAAAGGCACAATTTCTCTTCTCTCTCTCTCTCTCTCTCTCTCTCTCTCTCTCTCTCATCCAGCCTTTCCCATTGTAGCACCCTCTGGCTGTCTTGGTCTACATCCCCCAGCATCCCCAGCTAGTTCTGTCTGGAAGATGGCACAAGTGGGTGCCCCACACAACTGGAGCACACCAGATGGGCAAAGGCTGATCCGGCCCAAACGGCTGGAGCCTCGGGGCACGGCCTGCAGGCCTATAACCCAGCCAATTCTCAGAAGGTAAGAAAGTTCCGCTCTGGTCCGTGCTTCGATGGTCATCCCCCAGGAACCCCGTGCATGTTCCTGGTGGAACAAAGGTGCCATGCAGCTAAATAAGCACTCCCGCCACTTCCCAGTGCCTTTCTTTATTGCAGGCTGGCACTGCACTCCCCCATTATGATTCAAGTATCTTCTCCTTTAGCTCTATCATGTCATTCGTTGATTAGGTCTTCCTTTTGCTGCCTCTACCTCATTATAATCTTTCATTGTCATTCATTCGTCTATGCCGAAATGATTACAAATTTGCTGTGCTGTTACACGCCATCAAATCCTCTCCGCTTTATGGTGACCCTGTGAATGAGTGCCCTCAAAATGCCCTTTCCTTGGCAGCCCAGCCCAGTCCTGGGCTTCCTCTGTGGAGTAAATCCATCTCGTGCTTTTTGTTCTCTCCTTGTTCTGCCTCTGACCTTCCCTAGCACGACTGTCTCCTCCAAGAGATGCCTTCCCACGATGGGCCCAAAGTATGACAGCCTCTGTTTCATTGGTTTGCTTCCAGGGCCATTTCTGGCCCGATTTGATCTAGGACCCGCTTGTTCATTTGTCTGTTGATCCAGGTGCTCACAACTTTCTCCAGAGCCACGTTTCAAATGCATCCATTTTCCTCCTGTCTGGTTTTTTCACTGTCCAGCTTTCACACTGATTCACAGTGACTGGGAATGCATTCTCTCCACACTTCGATCTCCTTTTATTTAGAGAGCACGGTTTTTGTCTCTTTACTAATAAATATCCCTTAAATGCAACACACACACTTTATGCTGCTTCTGGGTTCGCACCCCTTTGCTGATAAAGCACCATTAAGCCCAAACTTCATGTCCTTTGCTTGTCACATAATAGGTGGAAATGGATTCAAGATAAGCCTCAGAGCCTGAAACATTGGTATTGTTTTCTGTTTCTATTAGCAGAGGACTTAAAATATTCCAGCACAGTACATTCTCTTTAGTTGCTGGGTTTGGTTTTGTTTTTTAGCTTTTAAAAATAACTTTCATGGAGCAGCTGAAATGTAAATTCAGCTGTGTGCTGAATTGATAGGGAGTAGAAGCGATGGCACAACCATTCCTGTGTCTTGACCTAAAACTTAATGTGTATGTCTTCACAGTATTTATATACTGCTTTTCTGCTAAAAGAGCCAAAGTAGTTTACAACTTTAGAGTGGATGTTCAAACCCCAAAAGGAACAGATGCATAATGATGGAAAGCTGGCAGGGCCAGGCTTCCCCTGAGCAAGGCGCGTCCCCACACATCCTGCAAGTGCCACACCAAGAGAGGATGGGGTGGTGCTCTGAGCGAGAGAGAACACACCTTGCTCTGGAGGCTCCAGAGAGCCACCCACGCTCAGGAGAGCCTCCTGCCCCTTCTGAAACCCCACTGCCCGCGGCACTGATCCCCCCTGTGGCCAGGACTGCCCCCAGACCAGTGCGCTGCTCTGCAGAAGGGCCCTCCAAGCAAGGCCCTGTGGGAGAGGGAGGCGCTTTGCTCCCCCTGCGTGTGGCCAGGAGGGGGAGGAGAGTGGGCAGCTGGTGCGGCCAAAGGAGAAGTCGAGGGCAGAGAGCAGCACAGCCCCCCGTCCCAGACAGTGGGGTTTGCAGCAGCCCTGGAAGCTGCCTGCAATGAGACAAGGGGAAAGAAAGAGCAGTGGAAGCAGCAGCCTCCTATCACCCATTAAAGGTTTCCAAGAAAAAGAGGTCATTAATTGAAATCTCAGTGAAGTTAAGCAATCAGAGCTGCCTGCTGAAGCAGCAGAGCTGCCCAAGAGCCTTTCCTGCCTGGGCCAAAGAGAGACGGGGCCCTGTGCCGCCTGTGACCAAAGCCAGCAGGATCTTTCTTCAGTGTTGGTGACTGGGCAGTGTCCTCACCCACACGAGAGGCAGCAGCGTGTCCTGGGAGCACCAGGCAGGCTGCTGGGATGCAGCTCTCTCTTCTCCAGCCCTCGGCTGCCAACCCTCAGCACCCACTGCCTGAGGCGACCAGCTCAACTCTGTCTTACACTGGGGTTGGCCTTGTTAAGTTGGACATCCTCTCACTGGGGAGCTGCTGGTCAAGTTGCGTTTGACCTGTCCAGCCACTGAAGGTGGACTTACCAAAGGAGTATCCTCCAAATAGTCCTTAGATGTTGGTGTGTGCAGGTCCACAGGGAGAAGGCGACCATTAACTTATTTGAGACATTTTGTATCAACATCCTTCTGCAGTGGGACCTAAGGCGTACCTGGAATTTCCATGGGATCTGTCATCCAGGTGCACACACAGAGTCATCTTTCATGCCTGAAATATACTTAATTCAGAGGAGCCGCAACCCAGTGGATATGCTTTGTGTACAGAAAGATGCCCCATCTCCAAGGAGGACTTCAGAAAACTTCCCTCTGAAACCTGGGAAAGCCACTGGCAATCCATGTCGCCCAGCCTTGTCCTCCAGATATGTGGACCAGCTCCCACCAGCATGGCCAAGGTTCAGGAATGCTGGCAGCTGCCATCAGAACTCCTGGAGGGCTCCAGGCTGGTGACGGATGCATGATCTGACTCTCTTGAGGGCAGAGTCTTATGGCTCTGCAGAAGCGGTTCCCTCTGGAGGGACCGTTGATGGTTGCCCATGGACAGCAATAGCCTCCCTATAGATTCTCTCTTGTCCTGTTATGTAGCCGAATCTCAGTGCTGGAGGCAAGATGCAACAGTGACTCCACGTCTGGTGCACCCTCCAGGTTTCACCCCCACCCTGCTCACCACCAGCTGCTACTTATCCTCTTGCCCATCCTTGCCAGAACTGGCTTTCTTGACACAGGGAGGGCTGAGGAGGCTGCCTCTCAGTGGGCTGGGCCTGGGCTGCAGGAATAAAGTCATGGGGTGAGTGCCTGGGTTCTTGCCAGCGAGCCCCGGCAGGTGCCCAGCCATGCCGACGCTGAACTCTAGCTGTGCCTGCTTGGAAAGGTTTGATTCAGCTCACGCCTTATTATGGTGCCCATAAAAGCAGTGCCCCCCCCTGCCCCCATCGCTGCATTTGCACAAGGATGTCACCAGGCACCTCGGTTCCCCACAGGACACGCCCTCCCAAGGGGAAGCATCCAGCTCAGGCCGCGGGAGCAATTTCTGCAGGTGGTGCTGCCCTCCACTGGCCGGCATCCCCTCCCTCCCCCCTCCCTCCCTCCCTCACCCCCAATCTCACCTCTGGAAGTGGCCACTGGAAAAGCAAACCTGTCTGTGTTATTCTTGGAGAGTAGAGAGAGACTGTGAGAACACACGGCCAGGCCTTGGATGGCAAGGTCGAGTCCTGTCATAACAGTCAAACAATAGGAAGCCAGGGGGAGCATCGCGGGGCTTGTTACGGGCAAGATTTGGCACAAGGAGGTCTCCCTGGGCTGGGATCTCTGCAGGCAGAGCCGCTCGCTCTGACAGCCTTGTTTTCCACCTTGTTGGAACAGTTCGGTGAAAAGAAAATGGGAAAGCAGCCCTAAAGGCTGAGTCCTACCCCAAATTCTGCCAATGAAAATATTAGTTCTAAGGCAGCAAAAACAGAGAGCAAAGTGAGTAAATAGATCTGTCCTGCCTTTACAGTTGGCCCAAGTCCTTGGAGGTATCTGCAGCATCACCTTTTCACAAGGCATTTCCTCTGCCTTCACTGTGCCCTGCGATTATTTGAAGGCCACCCAAATGGAACTTTCAAGATTTTCTACCGCTCTGGGAGAGAGAGAGTGAATCGCCAACTGTCTGTGCAAAATCATGGCACAGAGACCATTGTCCTGTCTGCTAAGTCAGACATTTTGCTTCCCCAGGCAGAGGAAAAGTGTGGGCTGCAGGTTTTACTGGTTCCTTGGGCAAAACTGTCTCCATGGGCCGCCCCCTCTGCCTATCTTCTCATCACCACTGTCATGAATGGTGCAGCCATTCCTTATCGTTTTTCTGATCACATCTGCCATTCATTCCCTCTCACCCCCACTGTGGTCTGAGCCAGTGACTGCACCGGGCAGGCAGTTCCAACATCTTGCCACTCCTTGGCACCTTTTGGTACCTGCCAGCCTCATTTCCCACAGGTCCCCTATGTAATGTGATCAGACTGCCATTGCACCAAGTGGGTTTTCAGGAGCCCGTTCCAGTTTAGCAAGTCTTTACTGTAACCATGTTGGTGTGCCAAATGGGTCAGCCCAGTAGGACTGCTGGAGATTCTCCTGGCTTGGTGGTAGAGAAGCCCCAAACTTGCTCTCCATGGCTGGACTCTTGTGGAAAGAACGTGCTTCCCCAGTCCCTGCTTCCTTCCTCGTCCCAGATATAGAAAGGGTTGGATGGCCCTGTTTCACTCCTAAATTTAGCCCTGCTCACACAGCCTCCAGAAGGTTAGCTGAGAGGGACCATCTGGCTGAAAAGGGTTCCCCAGCACAGACCTGGATAGTGAAACCACATTCCTGATTCTCAGCCTCAATTTTCCATCTTTAGAATGGGAAGAAGGGTGACGAATGGAAAAATAAACAAGATCAAAATCTGGAGGCACATCGAAGACATGAAGTGCAATTTTAAAAACTAGGGATTGCATCTCCATTCAGTGTGATCCCTGTGACCTTCTTTCCCCATTTTTGTGGGAGTATGTGTGGAGAATGCCTTGCACTCTTGCTCCATGCCATTCATGAGATCTTTAGAAGTCTGACCTGTTCAGACAGAAAATTGTCCCACAATGGCCAGCGCATCCCAGCTGGCTAAGCATGAGCAGAGCTGTGCCTGTGCAGCACGACCCTTGATCAAGAATGGAGCGTTTCCCTCTGGGCAGCACGGGGAGCTTTGTTCCCACATCATTTCTACATTTCTGCGGGGTGGCGGGTGAGGAGTCGGCTTGGACATGAATCACCTAATTCTTCTCTGATAGGCTCTGTCCTATTATTTTTTCCCTCCAGGATTTTCTTTGTGTGTTTGCATTTTATGTCTTGCTTGCCCCATAGGATTGCCCAGCCTTTCTTCCTGCAATACAAAGTTTACTGTAAGGATTACAGGGTCCTTTGTGTGGTAAGGCCAAAGTGGAGCCTGCTGTAGCCGCCTCCCCCGCCCCCCCTCCCCGTTTGCTGTCTATTCTTTTCAGAGCAGTCAGGAAGCCGCTTCCTGATAAGGCAAAGAGAAGGGTAAATGGGGGAACAAGAGCAGGCCAGCTGGGAAAAGTGTCCCCGAAGTGTGGCACCACATCATCCCCCAAAATGCAGCTGCAGATGTGAAAAAACAGTAATAACCAGAGTGGCTCTTCTCATTCAGCAATTTAGGAAGCTGCTTAGGCTTTGCCCATCTCTCTCAGTATTGCTTGCACTAATTGGCAGGGCCTCTCCCAGACTCAGACTGGCAGCTGCCCAGTCTTTTCTGAAGGTGGGCGTGCTGGAGAAACCTGCAGTGGATGCAGGTAAGTTTGGGTGTCTGCAAATCCAGTCCATTGCTTCTGCAGTGGCCTGGCTCTCCCCAAGTTGTATGGACTCTGCAGACTTCCAGGCTGGGTTTTTTAAACTTTCTGTAGTTTTGTACAAATTTAGTTATGGAAAAATATAAAAAATAAGAAAATGCCAATCAAAAGAACACACTGGAACATAGATTCCAGAATGAAAAGTGCACATTTTGGGAAATATGTATACTTGGGTGAGAACTGTGCATTTTGCAAAGTACTATGAATGCACTGGCACAAAATGCAATTCCAACAGGGGCAAAAGACAGGACAAAAAGTGAATGGCCATCCACAAAATGGAGATGGGATGGGCTAACTAAAGCCGGGCATCCCTAGTCGGAGATGCTGGGGACCGGGGGTCTCCGGCATGCAAAGGAAGGCAAGGTCTGTGCAGTCCAGGGGAGGCCCAGCTAACTGGCCAGACGAAGGCAGATGACAGACGCAATGGTGAGAGGGAGGCCTGAGATCTGCCCCTGAGCCGGCAAGGGCAGGCTGCAACTGCACAGGGTTGATGCTGGAGGGACTGGCACACAATTAATGCTTCCCCTAAACATCTGCTTGGCCGGTGCCCAATTATTGCCTCTTTTGGGGAGGAGGTTATTCTATGGATAAACTTTGTTTCGGAACACTCTTTATTTACTGGTGTTCGTGTCCTCTTAACTTACCAACCTGATTCCTGGAAGGTAATGCTTAGTCAGCACAAGTAGGTTTTTTTGCAGCTTTTTGACAGCTAAAGAACCCTGATATTACATCACTGAAAGGCTAAACATTCACCTCCATTTGATTAACATGATCAAAAGTTGCAATGGGTCAAGAACCTAACAATATTTTCAACATCTGAGCAAGCTGCTTCTAGTGGAGGATCTCTCAAATGGCCCTCCAAATGTAGAGCTGTCCTCTACAGAAGGACACGCAGACACCCGATACCAACCCCCGACATCGCCGGGAGCTGCTGGACTCGCAAGGCTCAGGTGTGGATCCACTGCTGAGACCTGCCCAGCCTCCCCACACATTTTCTCCCCCCATGCTCACTGTGGCTGAGGTGAACTGCCATTTTGAATACCCACAATCCCCCAGCACTGCAGCAGGACGGAAGCTGAGAGAGCAGCTTCCAGGCAACTGGAGCTGCTCTGCCCAGGGCTGCCAGGGAGGGCTGCCACGACACCCCAAAGGGTTCCACAGGCCCCATATGCCCCAGGCAGCTTTCCACCCCCTGCCCCGCCCCCTGCCCCCTGCCCCCATTTCATTTGACACAGTGTCATGGCAGAGCTGGGACTGCTGTGAAATGGGCTTTGGCTGGTGCTGAAAGCTGGTTTGGCAGGAGTCACGGAGCCTGCGGAAGCCGGGTCCCTCCGCTGCCTTGTCCTGCTCCGGGGACAGACCTGAGCAACTGCTGCTGCACAGATGCAGAAGGAAAGAGGGGGAGTCCCTGAGCGCTCGATGTGTCTGTCACACAAACATGGAGGTCCTTGCAGCACAGTGCAGGAGCCAGTGGTGGGTGGCCGTGGAGTGCCTACCTGTCCTCTCTGCTGTCCAGGTGATTACTGCCGACAGCCAGCTGGGAGGAAGTGAGACTTTCAGCGCGGGGCAGGCTTAACTCTTGCCTTCCATTTCCCTTCCACTCATTATGTGTGCGCATCCTCAGTACACGCGAAGTCGCTCGCCGTGGCTGAGGAGCTCAGCTGCTGCTCCGCTGTTGAGAATTCTTGCTCTTACTGCAACAGCGCTGCGAAGACGAGGACATGGCAGGGCGAGTGGCCCGTTGAGGCAGGGAAGAGGCAAAGCCTGTGTTACTTGATCCCCGTGGCAACACGGTTCTGAGCTGGGCCAGCCCTTTGTGATGGAAGCGGTGGGGGCTCCGATGCCATCCCTGGGCACTCTGAATGGGAGCAGAGGCCTCTGGGGCGGTCTTCCTCACGGCTCCTGTGTGGCTGCAGCAGCTTTTATCCACCACTGATTTGATCAAGGGAGTCAGAAGGTAAGTCAGACCGAGTTTTGATTGCCCCGTCCCAGAGAGGGTATTTTGCACGTTGGGGGCTGAGACAGAACAAGGGGGGAAACGTGTCACTTTAGAAAGGTCTTGGAGGCATCCTCCCCTGCCTCTTGGGCCCTGTGTCAGCGGGATTGGCCCTCTTGGGCTTTCACTGGTATCCCCAGTTCTTGGGGGGGGCACCTCCTAACACCCATTGTCTCTATTTGAGAGCAGGCCTCCTGCCCTCTCCATGGTGGTTCCTGATCCTGCAGAGACTGCCTCTGTGTGGGTGGCTGCGTATGCATTGTTAGTAGGTCAGGCTTGGAGGGGTCAGGCATAATCCCATTCACCCCCTCCCCCCCCTCTTGACGCATTCACTGGGCTATGAAAAGGACTGTGTTACAGAGTTCAGCGTGTTCTGAAAATGACCCACAGCTCTCCATTTGCTCCCACATCTCGCTGAACAATAAGGCTGGGGAAAAGGAGCAGAAGGTGGGGAGGGCGACCCCATAAGAGGATCCACCGGCGCCATCTCATGCAGCTGCAAAAGGTGCGGTGGGGCAGCCTGAGTGAGGGGGCAGAGCATCTGCCCTGTTCAGAGTGGCTGAAAGCATGCGGATCCCTGGTTCCATGCGGCTCCGTGAAAAGGCAACTTGGGGGAAATGAGAGCACGGGCTTTGCTTTGCTTTGCATGCATGGGCTGCAGCAGCCCTTCAGCCGGCACAGCAAAGGCTTCAGGAGAACACAGGGCAGCTGCTGGAGTAGAGCCCTGTGCCCACTGCGTCTGAGGGGCACTATGCCCGCTGCCTGCCCCCCAGCACGGCCCCCGCTGCAGCGCTCCCCTGTGGCCTCCTGGGGGTGGGGTCTGTCCACTCTATGCCGCTGAGGTGGGCTGTCCCACAGCAAGGGGGAGGGCAGGTGTGCGAGGCCGTCCTGTGGCCTGCTGACTGCGTGGCATCCGAAGCTCTGTGCCGGGCTGGGAAATCTGGCCCTACTGGCTGAAGGTGTTGCTGCAGGCTTCACTTACTTGGAGCTGAAGTTCAACTGGTGCGTTTACCAACATGACGGTGGTGGTGGTGGCGGCACACATCCCTGGAGCCCTCTTTGCATAAACGCCAAGGTTCATATGGCTGGGTCGCAAGGCCTTGGTGCTCTGCATCTAAGAGACAGTCACCCTCTTTTATTATGGGAGATAAACAGTGCCCAGAAAGGGGAATTGTTCTCCCTCTTTCCGATGATTAGAATGCAAAGCCCATTATTAGTAGTCCACTCCGGGACTGAGAAAAGGATGGAATGAAGACGTGCTCCAGTGGCACACACATGCGCACATCTCAAGGGACTGGCCAGCACAAGGGGTGGTGGCCTTCGGCTTCGATAGGTTTTAAAATAAGGGTTGAATAAATTCATGGAGGAGACTTATCCCCCCCCCCCCCGGATGTGATCGCCCCAGCTCAAGACAGAGATTAGCAGGCAGCTGTTGCTGAATCAGGCGCTCCCCACCTGCGAGCTTCACCAAAACATCCAGCTGAGCAGGACTTGAGGCAAGATGCTGATCTACTTAGCCTTTGGTCTGTTACGCATTTCTGTGCTCTGTTCCCACACAACATTCCCTAGCAGTTCCTTCTTGAAATACGCAAACACATTGCTCCCCACACCCACTAGCCTGTCATCTTCTTCCATTCCTATGAGCAGAGAGTACATGATGGTGCATTCCAGAAATTTCAACTACCAGAATAAACCGGGCTCAGCTGTTTATTTAACATTAAAGTCATCTAGCCAGTCCTCTTTCTTTCCTTCCTGCCCTGGCACTGATACAGGCTGGCACTGGGAACAAGGTGCTTGTCACAGGTCTCTCCAGGCATCACCAGATGTGTAGGCGAGTAGCACCAGGAAAAGCCTGTTGGCACCATGGACCCCAGCAGAGCAATCAAGAAGGGAGGCCATCTGCTACCCACAGATGTCTTGCACATAACTTCCGTCACCCCTGGCCACTTGCATGGAGGATGCACCTGGCAAGACTTGTGGCTTGGAGACCCAGAAGCAGCCTTGCCAGAACCTCTGTTCTTCAAATGAAAATATGGTATTTGGGTGCAGGTCTGCTCCCAAACCCCAGTCCTAGGACCACACATATCACTGGACATGTGAAGAAAGCTTCTGCTTATAGAAACCAGGAAATTGGTTATCTGCCCTTTATCAAGTCAGATGATTGGCTGGGGCAAGCAGAAAACAGATCTCCAGATGATGCAGACTTCAACTGTCCATTGGCCATTCTGACAAATATTTGGGGGAGTTGAAGTCCAAAGCATCTGGAGATCTACCTTCCCCTCACCCCTGATCAAGTTGACTAGCAGTGACCACCTGGGTGCTCCCTGGAGTTGGACCTGAGTTTTCTACATGCAAGTATCTCCTGGACCAAAGGTTTGTGTGTGTTTTTCAGGGCACAACTGCATTTTGTCCTGGCAAAGCTGCATTGCAGGGTCCACAAGGACAAATGGCTACAACTGCATTGCTGAAGGTTTGATCAGAATCACCGCAGGGCATTTCCTGTAATTAGCTAAAGAGAAAGGTTGGGGAACATGTTTTATTGGGACCCGCAGCACATGGGCTGGAAGCTGGTACCACCCCCCCAATCCCAACACACACACACAGACACACACACATGCACCTATTACAATTGTGGTTAGCTCTAGAAAGCCAGTGAGAGCTTCCATTCCCAGGCAGTTGTGTGTGTGTGTGTGTGACTTTTGCTGTAACCTACCAAGGTAGGAAAGGCTTAAACTCCCCCCCACCACCACCCTCCATACTCTGGTCCCACTGAAAATTGCTCCTCTCCATGGCCCAGTTATTATTTAATGATTAAAACTAATAATAAAGCAACACTGTTAGTCAGAATTCAATTTCAGAGAACCTCTTGGAGGTCACATTCCAGTGCACAAAGTGCACACAAAATGGAGAGCCACCCGAGGCCGGAGGAGCGGGGGAAGGGAAAGAGCAGTGCAACCTGGGAGAGTCCCAGGAGGACTGGATTCCGCTCCCAGGCATGAAGCTTATCTATTTATTTGCTAAATGTCTATCCCACCTTTGTTCATTCCCTTCCTTCTGCTTGCAATCTTGTCCTCACAGCAACAGCCCTGTGAGGCAGGTTGGGCTGAGCGTCTGTGCCTGGCCTGAAGTCGCCCAGTGGGCTCCAGGGCTGAGCGGGGACCAGAACCCGGGTTTCCCAAGTCCCTGTCCAGCGCTCTGGGCCACTACAGCACACTGGCTCTACCTGGCCTTCCTCAGGTGTACTTTGGCCCCGAGTTTTGCATCTGGAATGATGGAAGAATCCTTCTATAGCCATTGCAAAGATGCAGCACAGGAGACAAGAGTGGCTTGTGTTGTTTCTTTGTTCACATAGTTATATGCCACTGTATCTGCCAGAGTGGCCTCCTTGGAGGTTCACACAATAAAACAACACTTTAAAACAGCTAATAGAATAAAAGCATAAAACATGAAAATGGTGCAATTGCAATATAACCAATATAAAAGGTCCATCAGCACTGACAGAAGGGCTCAAGGTTTTTTTTAAAGGTATGTCTTTGCCTGGTGCTGAAAAGAAACACGATAGCACCAGGTGAATTTCCTTAGGAAGGGAGTTCCAGAGATGGGGGCAGCAGCAGAAAAGGCCCTTCACCTCTTTGCTACCCCTCTCATCTCCCTGAGGGTGGCTCTCATAGAAGGGCCTCCTGGGCTGATCTGAAGGGGCAGGAGGTATGTATAGGGTAGACAGTCCTTCAGGAAACTGGACCCCGAGCTGTGCAGACAAACAGCAGAGAGAGCGTTAGGGGGCTTTGCAGACTCACCAACTTTTCAGTAATGTAGACTTTATTTCCTGAAATGCACAACCCACACAAGTTTTCCTCACAAGTAAATGCAGAGCAGCCCACCACTTAAAAACATGGCACCATATAGAAACATGTCTGCTATAAAACCCACTGTCCCACTACCCAAAAAGGAGCCAGCAAGCGTTCATCCTGAACAGCACAGAAAAGGGGGCCACCAATGAAAAGGACTTACCTGCCTAACCTCACTGACCTACGACACCTGGAACAAGGCCTCAGCTGAACAAAGCATGTGGAGATGAACATAAAGAAGGTGGGGGTACCCAAGACCCAAGCCATATGATTCAAGGTGCTAAGATTAAAGCAGACTTCATTCATTTTTCCCCCATGACACGTTAGCATTCTTCTCCAGCCACACTTGTGTGCATCAGGAAATGTATTTCCGAATGACTGCCTTAGAATTTCCTTCCCCCTTCTGTTGTGGGAAATGCATCCAAGGCACAGACAAGAACGCTAAATTGTGTTCTCTGGTCTCCCCTTTCCCCAAGGAATCCTGGGAGGCTGGATATGCTCCAAAGTAACTTTGGGGGGTGCCGTGGGGGGGGGGGTGACATCTTCCTTTAAAGCCTCAGTTTGAGTTTAGTTTCCTCCATAGGAAGATGTAGAAGAAAAAGAGCAAACAGCTGTGGAAGGACACAGATGCTCCAAAATTCTTGAAGAGAGAATAAAATATTCATGTTTGATTTTTAATGCTGCTATATTTTACATCGGTGCAATGCCAAATTCTCAGACATCCCAATTTGGCCCTGTAAGGGAAAACTTCCAACATTCCTCCTAGGCTGCCATCTGAAATCCATGCTCTGACTTGGGAGTCATTCATTTGTTGGTTTAATTTCTGCTGAAGCTGCCCGAGTTCTACTGAGCACAGTGGGGCTTGTGGCAGACGCAGGGCTTGTGTGCAGCGGCTGCTCTGCAGGCAGAAGGCCCTGCATTTCGTCCCTGGCCAGCCCAGGAAGGGCCAGGAGAGCCTTCCCTAGATGGGCGCCACGCTCCCTACTTGCAGAAGACCCATCTGGCACCCTTTGCATGACGGGCTGCCCAGCCCAAGTCAGGAATAAAAATAAAGAACCTTCAGAAGGAAGAGTCGGGCCTTGAGGTTCCCCAGCCATTGGACAGCAGGCTGAGACAGGCAACCTGGTCTCAGTCTTTCAGTGGCAAGTTGAGCTGCTAATCCGGAAGAGGGAGAGGGAGATTTTCTGAATATAAGAATGTAAAAGCATAAGAAAAGCCCTGCTGGATCAGACCCAAGGTCCATCTAGTGCAGCACTCCGTGCACATGGTGGCAACCCAACCTCTCTGCAGGATCCCTCCCACAGGATGGGTGCAGGACCTCTTCCTGCCCAAGTTCCTAGGCACTGCTCCTAGCTCCTGTGTGTACTCAGGTGAGCTACCTCTGGTGAAAGGTAGCACATGACCAGCAAGACTAGTAGCCTCTGTTAGCCTCCTCCATGAATCAGCCCAACCCCCTTTTAAAGCCATCAAGTTGGTGGCCATCAACACTTCCCATGGCTGCAAATTCCATATTTAACTGTACATTGTACAAAGTACTTCCTTTTATCTGTACTTAAACCTCCCACTAATCAGCTTCATGGGATGACCCCAGGTTTGAATGTTATGGGAGAAGTAGAAAAATCTCTCCCTTTCCACTTTCTCTGCATCATTCATCATGTTAAATACCTCTATCATGTCTCCCTTGACTCATCCTTTCTCTAAGCTGAACAGTCCCAGTGGTAGCCGCTCCTCACAGGAGAGGTGCTGCAGGCCTTTCCTCATTCTCATTGCCCTTCTGTTTCCAACTCAGTAATTCCCTTTTCAGGTAAGGCAACTGAACAAGGATGTTACTGAATGCATCCATGGATATAATTCAGCAGCAGACAGTGGCGGATTCAAAGTCAGCAGGGCTATATATCCACTCCAGCGTTTACTCTGAACTGTAAAGGCACTATCTGTAAGGCTGGCCCAATTTTGCAGCTAGGGTTCAGAACCATGGACAGCAGCTTCAAAGCTCAGAGTGGGCTCCAGGGAGGATATACAGATCTGCTGATATCTAAAGCAGCCTGTTCACGTTGAACGCAAATCATGCCGCCTCGGTGGCCCTGTTTGTTTATTTTTATTTATTTATTTTCCAATTTATATCCTGCCTTTTTCCTACAAAGGGCTCAAGACAGCTTACATCATTCTCCTCCTCCATCTTATCCCCACAACCCTGTTGCACTTTGCTGGCCTCCCTCAGCACAGGCTGGCATCAGCTTGCCCCACACGTGGGATCTGCGTGGGGCACATGACCCACCGAGGCTGCCCCGACATTGTTGCCAGTCGCGCCAGCCTGGGAGACCTGGCCCGGGGCTGCTGTGGCCTCTGGCCAGCCCCCTGCCTGCCTGTCGGCACTGCCAAGTGGCCGCTCCGTTCTGGCTGGTGCCCAGGAGGTGCCGCCACACCTCAGCTCCCATCATGCCACGGGCGACACCAACAGGAGCCCAATGAATGTTTAGCCCCCGGTCACCCCCACAGGACGGCCCACTGGCCGCTTCCTCTTAGGGAGAGGGTGCTGCTGGGGGCTGGGGCCATGCCATCCTGCAGGTTTGGTGGGTGTGCGGGGGGGGGGACAAAACCCCACGGGGCAGATTCAGATCAGGTCTGTGGCACTGGTGAAAGATGGGCTAACCTTTTACCCACCAAAATTC
This sequence comes from Varanus komodoensis, assembly GCF_004798865.1. NCBI lineage: Eukaryota > Metazoa > Chordata > Lepidosauria > Squamata > Varanidae > Varanus > Varanus komodoensis. The sequence continues at coordinate 3,396,781 of NW_025335440.1, forward strand.
TCTTCCCCCAAGCTGCTATCTCCCTCACAAGGAAAATCACAGAGGTCCAGGGGACCATCTCCCAAGCTCAAGTGATCTGAGCACCCATGGAGGGGTGCATGAGACCCACAGCAGGGACAGAGGCTCCCGTCACCCCGACCCAGTCGGGCTCAGTCAGTCGAGCACCCCAGCAAGTGGAGAATCGCTGAGCCAGAAAGCTGGACAGTGAAATCCTGCTCTTGAATCCCCGGAGGAATGTGCTCGCTCCCCCTTCACTCCGTAGCCTTTTTTCCCATGCTCCTTTTCTGCCCTTTCCCCTGACACCGTGGGAAGCTCGCCTGCAGCCCTGTCCCCTCCGCAAGGCCCTTTTTCCTGACACAGCCCCTTGCAAATGACCCTGCCCCATTCAGGTTTTCATTTCTGGCAGCCAGGAAACAAACTGCAATAGATCAGCCTTTCCCAAAGGGGTGCTTTCGAAGTGCTTCAGATCACAACACCCATGCACTCCAGTCATGGCCAGTAGTTGAGGAGGATGGGAATTCTGATCCCAAACAACTGGAGGACATTAGGAAGGCCGTGATAAAGGCATTGTTTAAAGAGAAGCACATTCCTGGAGAATTCTTAACCTTATATAACCAGGCTGATGTAGTGAAGGAAATATTGTGTTTCAATAGACAAAAGGTGGCCAGAAATAAATCTCCAGGTGTTTGGGGGTTTAACTCCCAGCATTCCTGATCATTGGCATGTCATCTGGGAGCTGAAGCCCCAAACATCTGGTGATCTACCATCTGCTCACCTTCGCAATTGACTATGGCAGTTCTTTAAATGCATTTTGCAAGTGCCTTTCCAGAGTGCACAACTTTTGTTATTAATAAACCAAAAGAAGCAGAATCTATGCTTACTTCATCTTTTGGCTTTCTGCTCTGCTTCCCTCCCAAAAGTATTCCCATGATGCACATGAACTGAGCATTATTTTCCTTTCCATCTCTACTCAGGGATGGCAGAGCACATGTTCCCCAACAAGGAAATCCCACACAGAATGCCTGGCACCTACAAGTCAAAGCAAAGCAATGATGATGGGGGCAAGGAATAGACATTTTTGGAAAACGTTCCTTTTCAGGGTCCTTCAGACAAAGAAGCCAGTTTTACGGAACATCCCCAGAATATTCTCCTCCAGCGCCGCTGTCATCATGACTGCCGTGTCCCCCACGTGCCTGCACTGTGCATGCATCAGAACAGTCTGCCTCTGGAGCATCATGGGAAATACAAATGGAGGTTAGCTGCCAAGATGGAAGCACCGTTGTGGCAATTTTCTGTGCTGGGGGCTTGCCGTGGCAGCCACACAACAAAAGCTAGAGGAAAAGAAAGAAGTGGTACTGCTGCCACCCAATGAAGTGCCCACTCCCCCCCCCCAAGAAAATTCAGTTTCACGTAGGAGTATTTGGTCATGGCAGTGCACACATAAACACAGGAAAACAGCCTGCCTTGCAGGACTAGACTGGAGCAATGCACCTTTTCCCTCTTTCCAAAGGCCAAAGAGTGGAGACCAGCTGTAGATTTTGGAAAGCATTTTCCATGCTTGGGAGCAACACAGGAGAAGCCCTTTCATGCATGCCCAGCAACTGGATCTTTTTGGTAGAGTTGTCTTTTTAATGCCCTTTCAGGTTCAGAGCAAGACAGGTGGCCTCTCAGCTAGGGTTAATAGCCACCGTTAATAGTTGCAAGGGGAGGCTCTCCAACTCTCCATCCATATTTGCCCAGTCGCCCCCTGAGATCGGCGGGAGAGGCCCTTCTCCGGGAGCCCTCCGTGAGAGAAATTAGGAGGGTGGCTACTCGGAGAAGGGCTTTCTCAGCGGTGGCGCCTAAGTTATGGAATGCGCTCCCCAGAGAGGTCCGCCTGGCACCGTCGTTATTTGTTTTTCGGCGCCAGGCTAAGACCTTTTTATTTAAGCAACATTTTAAATGCTAAATACAATTGAATTTTATCTGGCCAGGGCGGCTTATTTTATAATGTGAGTTTTAATTAAGATTATTTTATATGGATTTTAACTTGTTTTATCTATGTTGTAAGCCGCCCCGAGGCTTCGGCGAATGGGGCGGCATAAAAATGTTTTAATAAATAAATAAATAAATAAACTATTATAACAAAGGCAGCAAAGAAGTGCTAGGCCTTTACTTAAAACAGTTTCATACCACACTTTTCCACCTCTGTGATTCCAAAGATGTTCCTCCCTCCCAGATCTGTGCTGCTGCTGTTGATCCTCTCCTTGCTGTTTAGCATCATGCCCAACTTGGCCTTCAAACATTACAAAGGAGCAAACTAGGTTTTGCACCTAGTTCAGACTCAGGGCAGCTCCAGCCAATCCCATCTCCCTGTTGAGTGCACCAGCATATACACATTCATTATTAGATTTATATTCTGCCTTAAAAAAAAAGAACTCGGAGCAGCTCCCATCATTCTCCTCCTGCTGCTTTCAGTCTTAACAGCAACCTGCTTGTGCTGAGAGTCTGTGGCTGGCCCAGAGTCACCTGGTTGGCTGCAAGCAGGAGCTGGAACCCAGATCTCTTGAGTCCCAGTCCTGCGCTGTTAAGCACTAGACCACAGTGGCTTTCAGTCTCGTGTTTTCAAATACCCTTGCCACATTTACACTCAACCTATACACCCCAACCATAGGACTGCCACCCAGTTGCATCAAGGCTAAGGAATAAACAAATGTGTGTCAATCAGCACCTTAGTTATGACTCTGTTCAGCTGTGTGTACTGGCATTTGGTGGAAACAATGGCCTTGAGGGAGAGAGCAGTCCTCCTTTCTTTCTGAACAGTGCATGCCTCAGACACCACCCTCCTAGAAGAGGCATTCCCTCCATGTGGTCATGAAGGGAGGAGACTTCTTGGGAGATCAGGCCTGCCGCGTTCCTGTGCTTGCAGCAAAGACAACACCCCAAACAAGGATGTGCCTGAATAAATCAGGGGCAGCTTTCTGGTAAAGGCTTTTCATCCATTCATCTGAGGAATCCACTGACAGAAGGTCGTCACTCTGTCTCCACCAGCCATGCATGGCACAACCCATTCCTCGGATCTCGCTTACTGACTAGCCTTTTGACCGTAACTGGGTACAAGCCACATCTGTGACTAACACACCGTATGACCAGCAGAAGTGCTACAGGAGGCAATCAGTATCTTGTGACCTGCAGATGCTGCGGACTACAACTCCCATCACAATTATCGTGGCAATGGTCAGAGATTGCAGGAGCTGTGATCCAGAGGGCACCAGCTAGTAAAACCCCAGCTGGCCCACTTCCTGTTTCTCTAGTCTTTTCCCAGGATGTGGGGTAGGATAGCTTGCCAGGACCGGGGGAATGCCAGGAGCTGCGGTCCAGGGGGACATTGGCTCGGGGAAAGTGGGGAGACGTCCTTATGTTCTGAAAAGGCAGGGAGCTGGAAGAGGTGGGGCCATGGCGGTCTGTGTGGTGAGACCACCGGTCCTGGCTCTGGAAGAATCCCGCGGAAGTGTGTCTGGAGGCGGGTGACAATGACAGGATACAGGAAGTTGTCAAACAACTATTGAGCAAGCTTTCCTTTGGCCAGGCCGTTCACACACATCTGTCAGCCACTCTTGGCGAGCCCCGGCCGGACCTCAGGGCTCCCCATTGTCTGAGGCAGCCCTGTCAATGCAGCGTTATATTTAACCCGCCTCATCCAATGCAGGGAAAGGGAATTGTTTAGGCCTTCGCCTTCCTGCATTGTTTGGACCTTGGGTTTCCCGTCTTGTCAACTGTTGGCAGAATCCTGATAACAGCACTCAAAGGACACAATGAGAAGCTGGAAGAATGGGTGCAGCTGTCTCTTGGGGAGAGAGGGCAGAGCTGGGCTCGCACTGAAGGCGACAGCAGGCAGCTGTTTTGCACCCGCCAACTCTTTCCAGCGAAAAGAGGGACACACTGTGGAACCTTCATTTTCGTACCTGAGATGACTGCCAAGCTTTCCTGTCTTACAGTTAGAGATACTGGAGAAATCCACTACGGATTCAAATGAGCTAGGATGTCTGTGAAACTGGCCAGCAGCTAGCCAGCTTTTCCTGAGTTCCATGGATTTAGAATCATAGAACAGAAGAGTTGGAAGGGGCCATGAAGGCCATTGAGTCCAATACATGCTGTTCAAGGGCAGCAAGTTACACCATCCCGCTCAGAGGGCTGCCCAAGTTCTCCTTGAATGTCTCTAGTGTGGGAGCGTCCACCACCTCTCTAGGCAGCTGTTGACCATGAGGAAGCTTTTCCTGAAGTCCAGCCTGAATCTGGGTTGCCGCAACTTGAATTGATTATTCCGTGTCCTACATTCTGGCATGAGCAAGAGATCTTGACCTTCCTCTTTATGACAGCCTTTGAGGTACTTATAGAGGGATATCATGCCCCCCCCCCCCCGTCTTCTCTTCTCAAGGCTGAACATGCCCAGTTCTCTCAGTCTCTCCACACAGGGCAGTGTTTCCAAACCCTGGATCATTTTTGTCGCCCTCTGCTGGACCCTTTCTAATTTACCTGCATCTTTTTAAATCTTGGTGCCCAGAAGTGGACACAGAATTCCAGGTGAGGTCTGACTAGCACAGAGTATAGAGGAACTACTACTTATCATGATTTGGAAGTAATACTTCTGTTAATGCATCCCAAAATAGCAGTTGCCCTTTTGGCAGCTGCATCGCATTGTTGGCTCATGTTTAGCCTATTGTCCAACAATGCAATGCAGCTGCCAAAGGACTTGCATCCTCTTCCTCATCATCATCCTCATCTTCTTTCCACAATTGTATGTGAATTTAGTCACAGAGAAATGCAAAGAAAGAAAAAACACCGAGCAAAAATGCACATTTCTTCCCCTTAGACTAAAGTATGAAAATGCATGTTTTGGGGCAGTTGCACCCCACAAAGAGCAACAAAATCGTGCAGCTTCCTCAGCCCCCAACACAAGAGGGAATCTGATCTCCAAACCAGAGGATAAGTGAGGGGCACAGATGTGTATAACATTTGTAAATGCCACTGTGGTGACTGGGACTCCAGCAATCTGGATGCTAGCCCCTGCTTAGCCATGCAGTCAACTGGGTGACTTTGGGCCAGCCACACAATCTCAGCCCAATGTACCTCACGGGGCTGTTGCTGTGTGAGTGCAGGAGAAGGATACTTATGTGAGCTGCTCTGAGTTCACTGTAAGCAAAAAGCAGAATATAAATTAATTAAATAAATACTGTGAGAATGTGTACAGACAGATGCCTATTCAGAAAGAATGCCTATCATTTAAAAAAGGGGGGAAATTAAATAGGAATGCGATCCACCACCCGAAATTGAAGACAATCATTCCAAGAGACCTGTGTACCTGCTGTATACCCTCGCGTCCAAGTGCAAATCAATGCTTAGCAGCTTTAAGGCCCTGTGCTCCCCAATAGGGGCCAGTTGTTGTCCTTGTTTAAAGCCATCTTTACTTCCGATGTGGGCTGGTCAAGATAGAGGATTTCTTCAAGCAGAGGCCTGTCCTTTGTAAAGCAGGACACACGGCCACCTTGGGCAGAGTCCTGCTTCTTTCACTTCCACGAACAGCCATGGGTGCGTCTATGCTGCGCATCTCTTTCATCCCACCGAGGATCGTGCTTTTGGCTTGTTTAGCTTTTTTGCTGCTTTAGCCCCCATGAACATAAGCCATTGTTGCCTGTACTGGCAATGCACAAGGGTCACGTCAATTGAGGAAAAGGAAATGAGCCACTTGGTTAATTGAAAGCCCAGCTGAGCCAAAGGGAACGGAACCTGCTTCTCCTCTGTCACATGTAGCTCTCGTCTTCGCCACTGGGGGTGCTCTTCTGAAATTCCCAGCACTCACCAGGTGAGTGGCAGGCAGGGTTGGAGGGGAGGACAGCTGGGGAGGGCTGAAGGTGTCACCCGCCAGCGGTGCTCAAGGTTCCTTGGAGATCCCAAATCTCTTGGCATTTCAGACCCAGCATTTCTGAAGGCTGGGAATGGCTGCCGATGCATACTAAGAGGCACTCTGTACGTGCTCAGAATCACTGCCGCACCTTCTGTAGCTGAAACAACCAGCTCCATTGCTACGGACTAGTTCAAACGGAGTCTGGGCTGGGAAGGGAGAGAAGGAAAATATGGAATCTGGGATATTAATTTTCAATAACCTGACAAGCATCACACTGTTTCAGCCCTGGGGATGATTTACTGCGAAGTGAAACTACAGACAAGTGCATCTTTATGCATGCATGGCTTGGGCATTTCTCATGAAGTGACCATAACTAACCACCACCAGTGATTTGGTATGAAACACCACTCAATTGTTCTGAGTATTATAGGGAAATTGTTCATGGGCAGGAAGTGGGTCTCTCTTGTAATGGTGCAACATTTCTTGGAGCTGGGACAGCCTTGCATCATCGCTAGCATAGAAACTCCATCTTTCCCATGGAAGGGCAGGCTACTGCAAATGCAGCCTGCTGGCTGCTCTGGGCTCTTTTGACGCTACTGAGCAGCCACTGACTGAATCCAGGAGAAATCTTTGAGGGAGGGTTGCTGTTTGCTGCCCCCAAACTGCCGCATCCCCTAGTCCAAGAAGGCAGCCCTCTAGCCCCATAATAGGGCAACAACAGCCTTCCAACCTCGTGCCCCCTGAATGGTTGGAGTGCAGCTCCCATCATTCCCAGCCAGCTAGCAACCAAACCAGGACTGCAAGTTCTGAGCTGTTTGGCCCATGATCCTTTGTGGCGTCACAGAGGATGCTTCAGTGGGAATTTAGAAATGCACATTTCCCCAGGACCTCCTGCACCTGCCTTCCCACCACAGGGCCTTCACAGTAGCTAAAACTTGAGAAGGACCACCTCCCGTGAAAGAGGCTCACACGGAGCTCCAGCGGTGATGCATGAGGGAGCAGTTCCAGGAAACCGCTGCTCAGGGCCTGCCATGTCCTGATGCATTTCTGCCTTTTGGAGAATGAGGTTGTACTTCCATGAGAGCTGCATCTCCACGAACCTCCTCACCAGCGGCTGCGTTTCTGGATGGCTGAATTGAGGCACTGACTGCTGATGGGAGCCATGCTGTGCTCGTTTGTTTCCGAAGGATGTTGAGGTCAAGAGAGAGGGAGCTTGTCTGGACAGATGCCTGGCTGGCTGACGGAAACGGCAGCTCATGGTGGATCCCACCGGGGGACCTCAGGACCCGAGTCCAAACCAAAGTAGATCCAACGGACCTGCTTTGCACCTGAAAGTCTGCCTCTTAGTCGGCCACTGGTTGGCCTTAGGTATGCTTGAAGGGTTTGAGCTTCCTTTCTGTATGAATTCACTAGAGTCACTTTGCTTGGGTGAGTCCACAGCTCCAAACTGAGTTCCCCACCTATTTTGCACATCTGCAATCCTGAGGTGCAGTTCTCAACAGTTTATATGTATCAAAATATGCATTTGAATATGTGTTTTAAGAGAAAATGCTTACTAAATACATATTTGAATTAGTGAGGGATGATCAAACTACTTTCAGTCTGTACCGATTCTGCATACATTTTGTTTTCATAAGTCTGTTCTATCCCATTTTGGCATTAACCAGACGATGTGGGTTTTCTGCTCGAAACAAAATCATCAACATGAACATTTGTATTTTTATCTGGGTAAAATGCAGATTGTATAAGCATCTTCTGCTAAAGTGCATTGTATGTAGGTTCATGCATTTTTAACCTGAAAACTCCATTGCAACATTCAGGAAAGTTCAAAATCAGAACACTCAGATAACTGTGCAACTCAGGGAGTGTGAACCGGGTTGGTTCGCTTCCAAACATGGGATGACTAAACCCCTTAAGCATCCCTAATTTAAATACCCATTTTTAAAGGATTTTATTTTTAATTGCAGATAAACCTGGAGATGGAGCAGGATGTTTCAAAACAGACATCTGCAACAGCAGAGCTAGTAAAGACCCTCACAAGCAAACATTCCCACCTCGCTCTTTTCCAGAGACCTTGGGCAGGCCTTCCCAGTAAACAATGTGGCCTTAAATGTCAAAGAGGGTTGACTCCATTTGAGGAGTGCGCTGAATCTTCCATTGTTGGGTGGTGCTGGTGCTTTCTGGTTTCTCTGATAAGGTAAACAAGAATGCCCGTCTGCATGCACGCCAGATAAGGCGCTTGCACCAATGGGCTGTGCCTTTTCTCTATCACAGGAAACATGGCCTGCCTTTCTGGGGGCGGGGGGGGCAACTTCCTTCTCTACTGGGAAAGACTCAAGCTGGTTTTCCCCAACCTGGTGCCCCACCTGCAGTTCCCATCCTTCCTGGCAAGCACAGCCTAGGTGTGGCTGAGGCCACCTAGAGCCCCTGCCTCCCCTCCCATGTGCCCCCTGGCACTTTCCTTCTATGTTCTCAAAATACCATTTGCACGTCCAAATGTGCACAAAATAGCTCCCCCTCCCCATTGCTGGGCATGCATTTTGCAAATCTCCAAACCCCTAAAGGCTGGTGCAAAATTCACAGTCACAAAACTCATAACTTTTGTAAACAGAATACTTACAGCTACATCAAAGCTCTTTTCAGCTCACTCCTGCTTCTCTTTCAGACCTTATGTGGTTCATTCAGACATGAATATTGTGCCTTTGCATGGAAAAGGGGCACCTTGCAGTACGTGCTTTTACCGTATTGATTTAGCATGGTGTAGTGGTGTTGGACCGGGGGCCTGGGAGGTCTGGTTCTCATCCCCACTCAGCCACAGAACTCACCTGGCAATTCTGGGCCACTCAGATTTTCAGCCTAACCTCTCACAGGATTCTTATCATTGTGAGGTTGAAATGGCAGCAAGGAAAAGCTTGTAAGCCAGTTTGGGTTTCTAGCAAGAGGAGGAAAGGTGGGGTGCCAGTGCAGTGTGATGATAATACCAGTACATTTAAGCACTGTGAATGGCTCCTAGCCCAGCATCAGGGAAGGGATGCCCAGGAGTATTGGCTGTTATGGGCACAGGTTGGCCACTGCATGCACAGAGTGCTGGACCAAGACACACGTGCGCCATTTTGCACATGACCTTCTGTGTGACTGCAGTGCGGTAGCTCCTTCACATGTCAGCGTCACCTGCCCACCACAGATGCTGACAAAAGGGAGGAAGCCAAGTTGACGAAGAGGAAGGTGCTGGCAAGGCCACGTGGCAGTGCCCACAACTTTGAGCCCAAGCTGCCGGCCATGCCCTCCCCGTCCCAGAAGGGTCTTTGCTGCCACCAGATCTGTGCAGGGGTGGCAGAACTTGGGCAACCAAGAGCTGCCATCCTTCGAGGGCCTGTCCCAGTAACCAGGCCAGGCAGAGGGAACCTGGACGAGGGCTCCCAAATCCCTGCCCAGGGGCCACACCAGCAGACCAGGCTACCTGCCTGCTTCGGGCAGCTGGCTCGGTGGGCCAGGAGAAGGGCATGACGCATCCTGAGTGCTTTCGTTTACTAGTGCCACTGCATTTTTACAGCCAAGGAGAGGAGCATGTGGGGTTTTACTATCTCAGAGGCCACAACAGTATGGCCAGCCTCAGATACTGCAGCCCTAGGCCTGGGGACTGGGCAGAACTTGATCTGCATCCTCAGGCAGCAAAATCGCTCCCTTGCATTTCCCACTGGGGCAGCTAGTTGTGAACAGAATGCCAGGCTGGAGAGGCCTTCTGGTCTGATCCACAGGATTCTCCTAGTCACACGCCTGGGGCTAACCTTGTCTCCCTTGCAGAAGCTGGCTGCTCACTGTGCTTGGTCCTTTACTGCCCATGTGCCATCCACCATGCAACCTCCTGAGCCACTTGCGCATCCCATTCCAGAGGACCTGGGGCTGGGCTGCCAAGCAGAAGCACAAATATCCTTCTTCAGTTGCAACAGGGGCAGAGAATGTGCGATGCGCCAGATGCTGCTGGACACCCATTCTTCCTTTCTGGGCTGGCTAAGGTTGATGGGAACCGCAGTCCAACATGCATCCCACTCTTGAATCCAAGGCAGAGAAAAATGCCTAGCTCCTGCTTCCTACATGCACACACGTGCACACACACTTGTCCTACTTCACAGGGTTGTTGTGTAGTTAAATGGAATGAATCATATACACCATATTGAGCAATGTGAAGGAAAGAAGGAATAAGACTATGATACAATCATGTGTTTTTCTTACATTTTCATGCCTTATGTATACATCCCTCTACCCTGGAAGAGGCTGAAGCGGATTGAGTTCAAGCTGACAATTATTATCCCTCATTTTGATGCTGAGCAGATTCCCAAAACACAGGAGAGAAATGTGGGAACAAAGTGTATTAAGGGGTGCGCAACTGGCCTGCATCAGCTGGGCACACACCCAAAGAGTGCAAAAACATTCTTGTTTGCAGATACATAGCACTGCTTGGCACATCTTTGCATAGGAAATCCAAACACAGAAGCAAGTGTCACTCCTGAAAAATGTGCCAAGGACATTTAAAAATCTACAGCGTTTACCATCAACAAGTTGCTTTGCACCTCTCCATGCTTCTGGGGACCCCTAAATCTCTTTGGGCACTGCTTGAAGTGCAAGGCCATTCATGTTTACACAGGTCCTGTGCATAAGGCTGGGAGTGCAAGGTGCACCACATCTTAGCATTCATGACAGAAGTGACAAACTGTAGTCTGCTAATCATAAACCCATCAGCTGCTCAACGCTTTCCCACATCTGCAGGAAATAAGGGCCCTCTGACCCCACGCTCAGCCCGAGGATACCAATCTATCATCAGTGACCAAGCATGCTGAGCTAGCAGCTGACAGGAGGGTTCCTAGACCTGGGAACAACAGTGGGAAGAAAAACAGAACTCAGGGGTCGGAGGAAGGGGCCGGAGGAGGAGCCGTTCGCTTGTGGACTGCAGCCAGCTGTGGCTTCCCAGTTAGTGCACAACCATTTTGCAAGCCCTTCTGCCTGCCACTCCAGTTTCCAGAAAGGTGGGCAGTGTGGTCTATCCTGAAAAAAAATGCAAAAAGAATCTTCCAACACCTTAAAAACAGACATGTGTTTTCTGGCAGCTTCCACAAACTATCTGCAGGGCTGCTGTAGCTCACTCCTGCTGAGAAACTGGGCCCATGTGAGAACCCCATCCAAACCCCGTTCCCTAGAAGGCCTCACTCCTTCCCCTGACCGCACCCATTTCCCCACCACCAGTCAGTCAGTCAATGCTTTCCCGGGTTCTGTGCACTTTTCCCCATTCGAACGGCTCAAAATGCCTCTCCTAAAGTGTGATTGGCTTTTAAGCGAAACCACCTGGTTATTTTTGTCCCCACTCCTCTGCCTTCAGCCCTGGAATTCAGCTCCTGGGAACATCACCAAAAGTAAGTATGGTCCTTGGGCTGAGGCCAGTTTTGCACCCCTTGACTTAAGTCCGTTTGCCCTGATGAGGTCAGTTGCAGTCCACAAAAGTTTATCCCATAACACATTTCCTAAGTTTTTATGGCACAACAGGACTCTGATATGTGATTGATGATTGTGCATAATATATTCCATTTTAGTACTGTTTAAGTGCTGGAAAGCATTTCTTTTTCCCCCTATGGGTGTTCCCCAAACAGGCTTTGTAGTCAAAAGGCCTAAGTTGTGTCAAATCAGACTTGTAAATATTCACCCACGTCTGATTAATATAGCAATGTCTGCAAGTACATACATCAGGAAATTTCACCACCTCATTTGTAAACCTCCTCATGGTGAGACAAACTTGCACGAGCTGAGCTATTTCTTCCGACCTTCAGGTGCCTGTTTCAGCCTGACTGGCCTACTGAGTTTTTGCAAACCAGTATGAAGATGGTGATATCGCATTTCTACTCTGCCTTTCTTCCTCCTGCAAGTTTTTCGACTACCCGATGAGGTAGGCTAGACTGAAAGGCAGTGACTGGCCCAAGTGACACGGGGCTTCAGGGCTGCGTGAGTACTAAACCCAGGCCTCCCAGGTTCCAGCCCGTCATACTTCGGCTGAAGGAGCTTCACCCCAGGCAGACCTAGTCTGGGTAGGAGCAACAGAAACATGATGGACTACTTCTGGAATTTGACCTGTTGGCAGCTAGGAGTATCGCTGTCACATCCTTACACCATGGCTACTGTAATGGACACAAAACTCTGCCTCATGCATTCTCGCCTTTTTCAAGCATCTGCAGAATCCTCTCCAGCAGGTCTCCTCCTCCTGCTAAGCCCTTGCGGTAGACGATTCTGACAGCGCCTTCTGCTGGCCCTGCCATCGCCTTAGGTCAACCGATCCTTTGAAGAGGTTTCACCACCGTTTCTGATGAGTGAAGTCACCCACCCCCGCTTCCAAGGACCCCAAGGGTTTGGAAGCAACAGTGGAACCATTCCCTCCCCTACCCCATCCCACCACACACACAAAATGATCAGAGCTCAAACTTTGAAACCATTCTCAATTCTTTAATTTCAGTGGCAGACCCAGGGTCCAAAAAGCCAGCCGCCTTCCCCCATTCGATGCACAAACATTCCTTGCAAAAGAAATGTACAGTTTCCTGAGTTGTGGCAGTGTGAAGATCTTTGGCTTCTCCTTGAATCCCAAAGCCTTGGAGGACAGATACTATTCAGTTTACCCATTCTAGGCAGGGCGCAGGGCCCGCGAGGCCTTCTGAACTGGGACTCTCTGCTCAGAGGTGGGGGCCATGCTGTGGGTGGGAGTGCTCCTTCTGAAAGCCAAATCCTGCCTTCAGCAAGGAAATGCATGGAACAGAACTAGCACCTGCAGAGTCATGCCAACGGAGCCCCTCTTAATGGAGCAGATCTTCCTAGCGGGATACTCCTGTGCCGCCGAGGTCCAGATGCAGAGCCCTCCTCCATTCCTCCTTGCTTCACACCAATGCACTTCAGCAGCCTGGTGGGGCCGAAGGACGGGGCCAACCCACACATCCAAAGGGAACGAATCAGAATCACCGAAATCCAAACAGGAAGAAACTCTGGCGGGCCTGAGCGTGTTCCCTGGGCTGCGCCCGCTAGTTCTTCTCAGGCCGGTTGCGGTTCAGCACAGCTTTAGGGGCAAATTCCAGCTTGTCCTTCAGGCTGACCACCTGGGTGAGGTCTTTCCCAGCACTCTCCTGCAGTTTGCGGTCCTCTCGCCTCTCCGAGATGCTCTGCTCAGCTTCTGGGGGCAGAGGGGGTGGCTGGCCACGGAGGAACCACTCCAAGTGGTAGCCCACCGCCCCCACAACAAAGGCCACGGGGAAGGTAACATATGGGGCGTAGGCCCGCACAGTCGCCCAGAGGACGGGCCACATGGTAGCCACAGGTTCTGCTGACACAAAAGGAGAAGACAGCTGATCATTCCCAGCCTACTTCTGACCCCCAGCACCACTGGTCAGAGCTGAAGCCTACACCAGGGCAGAACATCAGAACGTGGGCTGGATCTGGCCCTCTGGGATTCCCCCAAAGGGCCCCAGCCCCTTCTCCCAACCACCAATCCTTCCAAGGTTTCCTGGTTTCCATGCAGTTTTCCCCATTCAAAGGGAAATGACCCTCCGAGGGTTTCATTCCTGGCTGGAAGAGCTTTAAACTAAAGTATGATATTTCTTGCCCCACTCAACAATGAAATGTGACCGCCAAGATCTCCCAGGAGGTCTTGGGCTGAAGGAGGTTCTCTGCCACCAGCCTGAGCCTACGCTGCAGATCCCATTCTCTGCTGGAAAGGGCTTCGTCTTCATGGTGCGGGCTTCATCTTTTTTTTAAACCGGCATTTTCTTTCCCCAGATTTCCAGAACTGCAGAAGGCTAACTAAAACAAAGGGTCCTGTAGCACATTAAAGGCTCACAATAACGCTAATAATCTTTAAGATGTCACCAGACTGCTTTCATCACTTCTGCTGGATGGCTGCTTGAAGAGCTATTGACCACTCAGGGCTCTCCGCTTGCGGAGATGGAAATCAAAGGGGCTTGTTGGAAGCAGAATGGATTATCTCCAGTGCAGCTGGCTATCAAGGCTCATTCATGAATGCACCCACCCACAGACACTGTCCCCGCGTGGTCTGCCAACGTGCTGGACTGCCACTCCCGATCTTCCAGCCAGCCATCAGATGCTGAGAAAGTTCAGGAGGTTCAGCCTGCATGGTCCACTGCGAGCTTGGGCTTCTGGGAACCTCTGTCTAAGCGATGAGCTGCATCACTGCAAAAATAATGTTTTCTCCAGGGAAGTGGTGTGCACAGTAATCATGATGTGGAAAGAGAACATAAAAAGCACTTTTCTGGATGTGTGTGCGCGCACGGGTGCATGCATGCTTTACAAAACTTCAGCCTGAAGCTCAAGTGCACTAGAGCTGAATACAGCATAAGCAACACGCAAGGCAGCCTGCAAACCGTCCACTTCGCCACAGCTCATTTTCATTTTCCATGCTCTGATGTTTGGAAAACACACACACATAGATCTAGAAAATGTCTCTGACTGTGGGATGGGGTGGGAGAAACTGAGAAAATAACCTTTCTTCCACAACTCCAAGTTTATCTTCCCTCATGGACAAAACATAAACAAGAAACAAAGCAAAAGTTGTCCAGCTCTAGAGTAAGTGAAGATTTTTTTAAAATCACCCGGCAATGCCAACTATCTCAGAAATTGCTGCTTGAGTACGATTTTGCCACCCCTTCCAATTTATAGAGCCATTCTTAGAGTGTGGCACGGTGGTTAAGAGCAAGGGACTGGGACTTGGGAGACCCGGGTTCTGGTCCCCGCTTGGCCATGGAGCCCACTGGGTGACTTTGGGCGAGTCACAGACTCTCAGCCCAGCCTACCTCACAGGGCTGTTGTTCTGGGGATAAGATGGAGGGCAGGAGGAGTATTATGCAAGCCACTTTGAGTTCTTTGTAAGAAAAAAAACAGGCTATCCTATCATCTTCCATAGTGACGCATAGAAAAAGCCGAACTGCAAAATGAAAAGCAATAAACTGAACAGAAAATTATTAAAACCACTTCTGTGCTGTTTTGCTGTTAAGAAAAACAAACACTGCAGAGGTGTCCTTAGGAACCTGGAAAAATAAGACAGTGTTTGCATCCAAGTGGTTAACTGCCAGGTGAGCTTCCCCGGAGCATTCCACAGATGGGGTGTCACCACCAAGAAGCCCTTGCTTATCCCAGTGCCTGAGCAGCCTGAAGTAGGAAAGGTGAGCTCTCACATATCCAAATCCCAAGCTACCTGGGGCTTTAAGGCCAGGGTGCCCTTCCAGATGCCACTGAACTTCAACTGCCATCATCCTGAGCTGATAATGGAAGCCACAGTTCAACAGCCTCTGGAGGCCTACCCATTTCCCACTCTGCTTTTAAAGCAAGCACTAGCACTTTGAACTGCACCAGATGGAGACATATGCCAAGCAGTACTTGGACTTCAAAGTGGGGCTGAATCTCTAAAAAACCCTCCCCCCCCCCCCGCTCCAGCCCTGAAAGCCTACAGACCCAACTCTCTGGAGGAGTGCCAAGCCATCCAGAACAGCTTCAGCAGCTGCCCTGAGCCGATGAACCACTCAGCAGCTGAGCGAAAGGCCACAGCCTTTTACCTGCTCATGCAGGCGTTACCCCGCTGAACCCAACGGATCTAAGCAAACAGACGCAGGGCTGGCTCCTATTTTGCAGCTATCTGGTAACAGATTTAAGGGGTTCTGCACCTGGGCCACTTATCTAAGGAAGCCAAGAGAGAAAAGACTTGGGTAGGGATGCTGTCCTACAAAAAAGTCACAGCTAACCTCCGTCGGTGTTTTCGCACAGGCAACATACGCAATGCTTGAGAGAGCTCATTGCATAAATTAGCTGGTCCGAGCAGTGGTCCTCCAGCACCACCTGCTGGCATTGAACCTCGAGGTAAGAGGGGAAGCCCCTCAACACCAGGAGCCCAACCTGGGACTATCAAAAGCCAGACAGTTAACATCACACACCCCTCAACACACGGGTTCTTTTCTAGATGGCCAAGGAAGCTAATTCTTATTTACTTCCACACGTAACACCTCCATGTTTACCACCTTTAGGAAAGCACACAAAAAATTGCATTTAGGGTGCAATCCTAGGGATATTTAGAGCAAAAGAAAAAAAAGTCCCATAATTCCCAGGTTCTTTATTGGCTGGGGCATTCTGGGGGATATAGTATTTTTCCCCTGCCTCAGTGTGCCTAAGATGGCACACTTAATTGCATTTAATGTGCAAAAAGCCAATGGTGTGTTAGAATAACTTGCTGTTAAAGAGTGCAGAATTTACTGAAATATGAGAAGACACAGTGGTATGAATCACTTTAATGCAACACAGTAGACTGGGGATGATAGGCATTGCAGTCCAAAGCATTTGGAGGACACCAGGGGGGCTGCTCTGCATTTGATGGGGAAGTGGAACAGTGGTTTGCTTCCCACAGGCGTGGCCCCCAACACACAACCCCCCCAAGGCTAGGCCAAAGCTGATTGGCATTCAGTTGCATCATTTGAGGCTCAGTGCTGCCTCTGAGCATAAGGAGACTATCTTTCCTTTCACCACTAATTCATTTCTAAATTATTAATCAGAGTTTTATACCAGGACGCAGTCCTATAGATATTTAGCCAGAAACCTGGGGCCCTTTTCCAAGGCTTCTTTGCGTTAGTAAGCTTTCAGCATTTACTACCTCTGCAGTTCCATTATTTTTAACAACGAGGACTAGTAACTTATCCTTGGAGGAAAATAGCAATGCTGTTTAGTTGGCTAACTTCATCACTACACTCTAAAATCTGCCAGTTATGCCCATACGCTTAAATTTAACAGACTGTTAAACTGCTCCAAAGTTTTAGCCCAGCAGTGTTGGAGTTATTAGTATCATCGTTCCATTGCATTTATATTCCACCTTTCTTCCTCTTGCAAGGAACCCAAGTCAGCTCACAAGTTTCTCCCCTCTCCATTTTATCCTTGTAACAACCCTGATAGTCAGGTTAGGCTGAGGCGCTGAGGCCTTCACGGCTGAGGACCCTGCCAACCCTCAGCTACCAGTTCACCACTCTTAACCTACTGCACTACACTGACTGTCACGTTAGCAAAGCACTGACTGGGCAGCATTCTAGTCCTGAAGGATGCAGTCTTATGCTCATTTGGACATGCTGGTTGGGGAATGCCAGAAACTGTAGGCTTTTTCCCCCCTCCCCTAAAAGAGAGCCAGTGTGGTGTAGTAGTTAAGAGCATGAGACTGGGACTCAGACGATCTGGGTTCGAGTCCCCACTCGGCCATGGAGCCAACTGGGTGACTTTAGGCCAGTCACAGACTCTCAGCCCAACCTACCTCACAGGGTTGTTGTTGTGGGGACAAGATGGAGGAGGAGAATGATGTAAGCTGCCTTGAGCCCTTTGTAGGAAAAAGGCAGGATATAAATAGAAAAACAAACAAACAAACAGGCACAGAATTGCATCCTTAATGTACTAAAATCACTAAGTGCACTAATCTCGAAGTTGCTTGCAGCTTGCAGCCGTCTGAGATTGGGGCACCAGCTCAGCCCTAGCACCTCTTCTAAAAATGTTATTTATTAAACCAGAACTGCATTCTCACCATGATAGGGAGAAGGAACTTGGCACGGTAGCAAAAAACCGCCACTGCGCTCCCTGCACCTGCCATCCAAATATTTTTGGTGTTGTAACACCCTATCTTCTCCCATTCCCAAAGGAGAGGCCAGCAGGGAAGGCACACGGCCCAGCAATGCCCCTCTGAAAACTATGGCTCTGGGGAGGAAAGGCAGGCAGGTCTCCCAGAGAGTTCTCCTGGCAAAAGCAGCCACGCTCTGGGCTTGCCGGGAGCTCAGATACCAAAGTTCCCGAGCAGAGCCAGGCACAGGATCGGGGTTAGCAGCCTGGGGTGCAGCACCCATAATCTTCTGCACCCCACGAGCCACGCACTGGGATGCACAGAAAAGGCAGCGGGAGAATTAAAGCCACCAGGAGCTCTAAGGCAATGCTGCAGAATCAGTCGGTGGGGCTGAGTGGAGGTCAAGCGGGCAAACGCCCCCATTTTGCCGAGCGGAACAGGAAGGCAGGAGCAAGCAGAGGTTTGCTCTTCCCTTGCCCTTGCAGCAGCAGGGCCCGGGGGCCGTGCTGCCTCCGCCCACGACACAGGCCAGGGGAACGCGCGAGAAGCGCAGCGGAGCCCGGGGCAGATCGAGGCCAGCGGACGGCCGGTCGGCTTCCCCCGGCACCCAGGACCAGCATGCGCGACAGGCGCGCCCCAAGCGCCCCGTCCCACGCCGGAGGAAGCGCCCCGCCAGCAGGGCCCGCGATGGCCTGGCCTGGCCTGGCCTCGCCCGCCCCCCCCCTTTAAACTCCCACCATCCCTCCCCCATGCCTGCGCGGGCCGGGCAGATGGGAGCTGCAGCCCCCCCGCGCTCGTGCCAGGGCCACATGCAGCCAGCGGCCCCGCGGCGGGGCGCGGCTCGTCCCCCCACGACCTCCCCGCGCGCGCCGGTCTCCCTTCGGGCCAGCCGGGCTCGGGGCCGCGCCTGCCCTCCCAGCTCGGGGCCGGCGCGGCTCCGGCAGCCCCCCCCAGACTCACCTCCTCCGCCAGCCCCGCGCCCAGCCAGGCCCCGCGCGGCTCCCAGCCAGCCAGGCAGCCCTGCGCAGCCGCCTCCGCCGGGCGCGCTCGGCTTCCTGCCGCCGCTCCATTGGCCGCGGCCCTCCGCTCCCGCCGCCGCTCATTGGCGGCGCCGCTCAGGCCGCCCCGGCGCGAAGGAGGCGCCCGGGGACGGGGCCCGCAGCCCGAGCTGCGCTGGCCGTCGCCGCCGGCAGGCTGGCGGCTGGGGCGACGGGCGGCAGCACCCGCGGCCCAGGCCAGCGGGCCCACGGGCACGGCACGTGCTCGCGCGCTCTGGAGCCTCGCGCGTCGTTCAGGGAGCCTGGCCGCTTGCAGCAGGCGGGCCTGGACGGCGGGGAGAGCGGGTTCGATTTGCTGGGCGGGGCGCGACGCGACGGAATGCAATTCTGCGGGGACAGTTGCCAGTTCTGCTCCCAGGAAAGGGAGCCGCGTGCACGGCTGCGAGACGGGAAATGCTCAGCCCGACAACGCTAGCAGTGAGCGGCTCGTGGAACTGTTGTGGAGCGCACGCTGAGTGTGAACCAGCCGTGTGATGTGGCCGCAAAAAAGAGCACAAGCCATTTGGGGCTACCTTAACATGTTGGGCTAGTTTCCAAAATTCATGAGGTGCTGGTTCCCCTCCATTCGGCTCTGTTTAGGTCTCATACGGAATATTGTGGCCGGTTCTGGGCACCAAACTTCAAGAAAGATGTAGACAAATTGGACAGGGTTCAGAAGAGACAAACAAAGATGCTCAGGGCTGGAAACAAAACCCTGAAAAAATGGGTATGCTCAGCCCAGAGAAGACTGGTGGAGATAGGATAGTGCTCTTTAAATACTTGCAAGGCTGCCACACAGAGGGCCAGGATCTCTCCATCATCCCAGAGTGCAGGGCTCAGAACAACAGGCGCAAACTACAGGGATCCAGGGATCCAGGTTCTGGCTAGAAACTGATTTCAGCAAGTGGGTTCATCCCCTCATGGAGATTTGGGGCTCCACAGAAAGGACTTGGGACTCCAGCCCAAGTAAGCATCCCCTAATACCACATCAGGCTACAGCCTAATGGCTCCAAAGCTACCTATATCTTGTTTTGGGAGCAGGTTCCTGAGTAAATGGATGCAGGTTTGAGTCATTGCACCAAAATCTTACTTCTGAATAAATATGTTTATGTATGTATTTCAGCTATGTTTAACGCACACCCTGATTTAAAGGGACAAGAGATAAATTCTGAGCTTGCACTAAAAACATATTTAACGCCAATTGTAAAAATCCTGATTAAACCAATGCTTTAAAGGGATAATAAACTCCCAGAATTGTCAAACTGAGCTGGGAATTCTCACTAGCCAGCAATAATCTGCATTACTGTTATTGCAGATATGTCAATTTAAATGTCAGTTTAAAATGAGAGCACTTAACATGCAAATAATTTTGCTCAAAAAGATGCAAAGAAAGGCATCCCAATTTTGAGAAGACCCACTGAAATCAAAACTAACTTTAAGAGTATTGATGTTGGTGAGTCTATTCCTAAGTATGACTGAGCCTGCGTCCAACCTGAAGACTAAAATGTGATAAGTTCTTAGGAGCCAAAAGAAGTAGAAAAATGGCAATGCTTTAAAAAACTACCCCTACCAAACCAAAGTGATATTTTATTTTCTCATTTTAGGTCAGACTGGGGCACTGAAGGACCATGACTCAACAGGATTCAATGACATCTTCAAAAATCAGGAGGATACCAAGGAGGGACAACAAGGGCGATGGCTGGTGTACCTTTCCTGGAAGAGCATCTCCATAATTGAGTGACCACCACTAGGAAAGTGGTGTCCCCACTGGCTGCGTGCCTGGCCTCAAAGTAAGCCCGTCCACTTCAGCTCTTAATATACAGGTGTGCACCTGAAGAGCATTCAGCCATCTCCCGCTTAAGGCACAGAGGGTTCTGAAGGTCAGAAGCAGCCCCTTGAACTGGATCCAGAAGCAGACTGAGAGCCGGTGCGACTGGCCTGGTGCCACTGCAACTAGAGGCGTCCAAGGTGCAGCTGGCAGCCCTCAGCTAGGGATGGTGCAGCCGGGAGTCCTGCGCTGAGCAGCGGGTTGGGCCCTCTGGCCCCTTCCAGCTTGGTTCTGCTATGGTCCTATGTATTTGTTTGTTTATTATTTAAAGCTTTTATATACTGTGCTCCACTAAAAAGTCCCAGGACAGTAGTACAATGAAGTGAAAGTACAGCATCAAAGGACACATTCAAATAAACCCCCCTCTTAAAACTTAAAATATTGTGGAAATAAAAAGGTTTCGGCCTGGCGCTGAAATGAAGAAAGTGTCAGTGCCAGGCACACCTCTGGGGAGACAAATCCATAGCCGGGGTGCCACCACAGAGAAAGGCCTTCTCCATGTAGCCACTCTTCTGATCTTCAAAGAGGGTTCCAGAAGAAGGACCTCTGACCAGAGTGCCAGTTCACAGAGCGGGGCTAGTAACGTAGAAACAGAGAAACAGAGCAAGTCAGAAGGGGCCTCCCAGGCCATCTAGTCTGACTCCCGGCTCCAGCCAGCTCCACTCACCACATGCCCACCATGTGCGTGTCGAGCCTATCTTTGAACACCCTCAGTGATGGGGCCTCAACGACCTCTTGTGGAAGCCCTTTCCATACCCTCAGAGTCTTAACCGTCAGGAAGTACTTCCTGGCATTCACATTGAACCTTGGTTCCCTGAGCTTTGCTCCATTGCAGCACGTCCTGCCTTCCTCTGCAGGGGAGAACAGGTCTCTACCCACCTCCGTGTGACACCCCCTCACATACCTGTATGTCGCCAACAGATCCCCTCTGAGTCTCCTCCAGGCTGAAGAGACCCAGTTCCCTCCGTCTCACCTCATACCCCATCCCCTGCAAACCGGCCACCAATGCTGCACTGACTCCAGCCTGGCTATATCCTTTCTGTAATGAGGGGACCAAAACTGAGCACAGTACTCCAGTTGCGGGCGCACCAGAGTCATATAGAGTGGTAGCAATACCTCTCTTGATCTAGAAGCCACGCTTCTGGCTATGTAATCAAGGTTGGCGTTCACCCTCTCGACCACCGCATCACACTGCTGACTCAAGCCTAGACTGCAGTAAACCAGAACCCCGAGGTCCCTTTCACAAGCGCTGCTCTCCAGCCACTTGTCCCCTAACCTGTATTTATGACACCCATTCCCATGCCCCAAGTGCAAGACCTTGCACTTATCTGCATTGAATGCCATCCTGTTGTCTCCTGCCCACTTCCGTAGTCTGTCCAGATCCTTTTGGATCTGGAGTACCTGCTCCTCAGTTGTGGCCACTGCCCCAGTTTTAGTATTGTCTGCGAATTCGATCAGCAGACTGGTCACCCCTTCTTCCGTGACATTGATTAAAACTTTCTGAACTAACTGTAGCTTCTGAACCATCTTCTAAGGCAACCCAGGTTCAAGCCAATACAATAGTCTGACATGGAGACTATTTTAGCATGGCTCATCTTAACCATTCCCAGCTATTGCCAGAACATCTCTGAAGTAACAAAGAACATAGAAACATAGAAACAGAGCGAGTCAGAAGGGGCCTCCTGGGCCATCTAGTCTGACCCCCGGCTCCAGCCGGCTCCACTCACGCCATGCCCAGCTCAACCGGCAGCAATTGAAACTAGTAGCAACACCACTGGGCGAAGAAATGCATGAATGAAACACTTGTATTTACTGAAGAAAAAAAAGTGCCTGATTTTTTGTAAGTTGTTTGTGGCCTCCAAGAGAAATGCAAGTTATTTTTTAGATTCTCTGAATAAACAATATTTGCTTTTTTCAGCCCATCAAAACCTCATGTGGATTTAAGAAGAAGTTTCTGAACACTGTTTGGGAATGTGGGGATGCTTCACACACACCTGAGAAACACTTGAGGCCTGGATTTGTCCTGTGCTGTTCCCCACATGGCAGGCCGAGCGGGGAGCCAGTGTGCAGGAGGTGCTAGGACCACAGGGACAAGCCGCCTCTTTCTCTTTGCCTCCTCTGTGAAACATCCGCCTGAACAAGGGAAGTGCTAATTAGCCAATCGGGCACAGAGGAGCCTCGGCAGGGAAGTGGGGAGAGTTCCCAAGGGGTGGGGGGAGTTTGCCTGCCTGACAGCCCTGTCTGTGCCTTCCCCAGCAGGAGCCCCTGCAATGGGAGGCCCCTCCACCCTGGGCTCCATGTGACCCTTCAAGGAAAGGGGGGGGGGGCTGCTTTGGGGCCTCCAATTAATATGGTGAAGAAAATGAGAAAGGAACCAGAATGAAAACAGATGCACTATGTGTGTGTGGGGGGGGTCGAAGTCAGAGCTCACCTCATTAATTGTCTCTCTGCAGCTGCAGTGAAACCACTTGCCTCCCTTCCAGATTGCATTTTATGGCCGCTGCTGCTTGTGATCCAGGCTTTGTCATTTCCCTCCCATGCAAAGAGGGTGTGATTTAGGGTTGCCAGATCCCTTTTCCCCTTCTCTTTTATCAGTTTGCAGTCCTTGCCCCTTTGAGGCCACTCTGCCTGCTGAGGAGACAGGCTTCTCGGGCTTGGATTTCTGCAGATCACGTTGCCATTGAGCACTGCAGCAGGCTGAGGGGAGGAGGGTCAGTTGGCAACCCTGGCAGAGTGTAAGCTCCTAGGCGCCCCTTAAGCTCAGGGGCAGGTGGCAGCCCACAGGACAGATTCCCCCTTCCCTCCCCGCTCCCTTCTCCACCATAGAATCTGATGAACAGGATTAGAAGATTAGGCTAGTGCCGGCCCTCCCCTGAATCCAACTAAGACGGCAAACCATGGCAAACAACCTGCCATTCGCCACCAAACATCAAACCATGTGTTTCTGCAAACCGTGGAGCAGCCGGGTTCAGACAACAACCTGGTTACATGATCCCCAGGAGGAAAGAAGCCAGAGGGGGGAGGCTACAAACCATACATCAAACCCTAGTTTTGGGGTGGGTTTCACAGCCACCCTCTTGTGTATCTCACTAGCTTAGGACGATATGGGAAGTCACATGCTGCAAGAATAGCTAAGGACATCACCCAGCGCATGAGTGGCATGCGGTGCACTGAGGGGCTTCTCTTCCCCAGTGATCTTCTGAACCGGCCTACGTGTTTCAGCGGCAACTCACAGTACAATGGCAACTTGCATTCAGCCCATATTCGTTCCCTGAGTGCAGGTTGGCATGTTGTCTGAACCCGACCGTCGGCACAGGGACATAGGAAAAGTCGTGGTGGAGCAGACCACAGTCCATCACTCTGCACACATGGTGGCAAGCAGCTGCCCACAGGGTCCCCCCGGCAGGATGGGGGCAAGACCTCTTCCTGCACAGGCTGCTCAGCAAGGCAGGCCACCTTTGGTGAAGGAGGGAGTCCGCAGCCAGCAAGCCTAGCAGCCGTCGGCAGCAATTAATAGCCATTGGTATGTGGGCCAGCCTGAATGACCTTGCATGCCATCCCTTACAGCCCAGGGACTCTGACTGCAAAGAAATTCAGGATGTCTTCCAGCCCTGTAACTCTTGAGACTAAGATTTCTAAAAACCACTGTAAATGCCACAGGGTGTTCTATTGGTGTCTTTTAATGGGAGCTGGGATGGCCCAAGAAGACAGAAGCCTTGAGCAGAGGGGAATAATCTCTCCCTCCCTCCGTGTGTGTGTGTGTGTGTGTGTGTGTGTGTGTGTGTGAACTCCACCCCACAGCTGCTCCAAAGGAGTGACCTAATGCAGTCTGGGAAGAAAACAATGGAGAAGAGAGATCTCTGTATTCCCCGGCCCATTGTGCTTTGACTGGGTCAGAAAGGAGGTGGACGAATGGCTGGCTGGCTGCAGGAAGCCCCAGGGCATGAAGGGTCCCCCTGAACATTCTGGGAGTAGGGACCTTTTGAGGTGCTTATGCCCTGAATCCCCATCTTATGCTCAGTTAAACCTCATTGCACAAAAATGTGGGAAATCTCCGGGAAGCTCCTTTAAAAGAAACTGACCCAGAGTGAGTGCTCGACCCCCTGAAACTTCCCCCCACATGGGAGTGGGGTGCATGTGTGAAACATCATCAACTCATGTCAGTGGAGACCATTTCTACCATTCTCTAGCAATGCCCCAGTGTGCATCTGTGCACTCATGCATGTGTGAACCTGCCATCAGTGCACCGAGTAGGCCTCTAGAGCTCGCTAGTCACCCACCAAGACAAAATGCCATTTTCTAACCACTTGTATTGACCTGTCAGGAGCTCATCTCGATGCCTAGGATTGCAACAGTGAAGGGGGCAGCTCAAGTGGCAGGACAGCCAGAGCAGGTGAGAGGTAATGGCCTAGAAGTTGCTTGTCAAATCACAAAGTATCTGAGCTTTAACTAGCTGAGGGCGGTTGTTGAATCAGCCTGAGCGATGCACTGCATTCTGAAGATGCTTTTGTAGGCAACAGGGGCAGGGGCAAAAATAAGGGCTTACTTGATGGCTTAGCTTTCTTGGAGCTACCGCAGAGCCACGAGCATCTGGATTCTTTGCAGGCGTAAGAGCCGATTCTGTACGTGTACCTTTTTGTCCAGGGGGTTTTCTTTCTCTGCCATTGTTTAACCACAAAATGACACTGCAGCATAGCAGAATTGTGAAAATACATGAGCATCTAATTCTAGGGCATTCTGTCCTTTCTGGATCGTATCGTCCTCTTAAAAAAGGCCATGAAAATGCTCAGAATGGGTGGGAGAGGCCCCAAGGGAGGAGACAAAATATGTAAAGCACCCACAAATGAATCTGAGTGCGGAATCACAATTGCACAATTAATGCTTACGTAGAAAAACTTTCACTGCCACTGGAAATGCACATGGTAGGTATTTGGACATGCAGATGGTAGACATGTCATGCGTGGAGCTGGGGGTCAGGCTAGATGGCCCGGGAGACCCCTTCTGACTTGGTCTGTTTCTATGTTTCTATGAGTACAACTTAGGAGAAGCAGTTCAGTCTTACAGAGTGGGGGGAAACCGCACAGAAGTTGGGAAACCACCCAACAATCAGTGATTTGGGGAAATGGGGGTGCCAACGTGCTCTGACTATCTGGGAAGCTGAATCGGGACCCCCAGGAGGGCTGCATTTGGCTCCCAGACTCTGCATTCCTGAAGCGGAACGGATGGTGGGGGGCGGGGTGGCCACTGTTGCGAACACTGCAGAAAGGCACCCACAGGGCTCACCTAATCCCTCCAGCAATTACAAGAGGTTCCAATCTAAGGGGATAACATTTAAATCCTCTTCCAAGGGGTCATCCCCTGACAGGAGTTCCAGCTACCCCTTCATAATAGGAAGGAAACATTTGAACCTGGGGCAGGCTGGTGTTGTCACTTTGATGGTACATGAATTTTTCAAAGCCCTAAATTAAATTTTCATTCTAATTTATGTAGCTCTGATAACGGAAGGCTTGGATTGAAGCGAAGGATGAATCTAGTTAGCTTGCTGCATCTCCTGGGTCGGTCCCCCTCTTAGTAACCACGAGCTCCTCCTTAGTTACTGATGTCAATGCTGTGTTTGCAGAGTTGGCTAAATTCTGAAGGAGGACTCCCTCTCCCCCTCATTCGCGCGTGTGCACACACACACACACACACGGGGGTGGGGGGAGATGCTCAGAAGAACACAGGCCTCTCAAATCAAGGAAAAGCATCTTGCGTGTGCTCAGAAGCCCTGGGCTCTGTCTCCGAAGCCAAGGCCTGCATTGTCCGGGAGACCGTGTACTTTGCAGATTCACAAACAGAGCATGACATTGATTGCCTGCCCTGGATTCTTGCCACAATATCTTTGAATCAGGGGTAGACTGCCCCTGAACATGAAGGTTTTATGAGCTGTCAGGGAACTCACTGCTACACATTACTTCATCCATCAATGTCGCACTTGGTTTTCGCAGAGCTGAACACTGCAGCTAAACCATTTCACCCAATGAGCCCGTCTCTATGCTCCCTTCTTGCATTATGGAGGCCGGTGGAGAAACTGAGGGAAGACTGAACTGGCCATATTCTCAGCAAGGCAGAGACCTGCAGGATTAAATCCCCACCCCGCAAAAAGGGGGAGGGCACAGCAGAGCAACATGAAGTGCTTTTGCTGCGTTCACCGTTTTTGTATCTCGGAGTAATCATGGCAACGTTACATCCACATAGGACGAAATTCCCAGGCGCGTCTTTCTGTCTTAAATGGAAGGAGCAAGTTGCTTTAGCAGGCATCCTGCGGAGCCAATGGGAAGCACACACTGGCTCCTGCCACCCAGCACTTAGTGAAGGCAGGGCTCCCCTCTAGCCAGGCTCCCTGTGCTCCAGCTTCCGTCCCCAACAGCAGTCATTCTTGTCACCAGCCCTCGAACAGACCCCTTCCTCCTGGGCCCTTTGGCAAAAGGCAGCCTGGCTGGTGGAGTTCTCCGGAGTTCCTCCGAGCAGACAGCTCCACGCAGGACAGGCCAACCCTGCTCCAGCTCTTTGTGGAGGCGCCTTGTCCCTTCCTCTGACTCGCACACCTTGATCTTCCTTCATTCGCAGCAGCAGCAGCTCCAGTGGGCATGTCAGGGGTGGAGCCGGCTGGAGCCAGGGGTCAGACTAGATGGACCAGGAGGTCACTTCTGACTCGCTCTGTTTCTCTGTTCCTACTTTCTACTATGTCCTCTTAGTGGCCAAGGTTCTTTGGGGTCTTGTTGGCCTTCTTTGACAGAATTCGTCCCTCAGTCTTTTATATTGTTATTTATTTTATATTGTTAATTTTATATTGTTATTTTTGTATTTTATTGTATTTTATTTGTGCTGTGAGCCGCCCCGAGGCTTCGGCAAGGGGCGGCATAGAAATGTTTTAATAAATAAATAGTCTTTGAAGAAAACGCTTCTCCTATAACTGGACTTCCAGAGAGTTTTGTTCAGCAAAGGATCCTCAGAGGCCACCTTTCTCAGAGAGACTCCAAGACAGAAGCAGCATAAAACTATGCATTACCAAATCGCTCAGAGCTCAGGACAAGCCACTACCAGACAGCCAGCAGGCAGCGAAGAAGAGGCTCCTCCAGGCAAGTGGGAAGGAACCAAAGGTGGCACATGCCACTGGAGCAGGGAGCTGGCGGTCCTTCCCTTCCAGCACTGGGGGAGACTGCCCCAGCGGGCTCCGAGGTGTCGTCTTGCCCCCAGACAAAGCGAGAGAGACCTGCCAGAGGCACCAGGAAAACTGCGCTGCAGACACAGTGGGCCTTCAAGGAAGCAGGCAGGCAGGTTGGACGGGGCAGCGCCAGCCAGTCTGCATTTCCCCCCTTTGTTGTTTGCCCTCGGCCACTGCTTTGCCTCTTTGCGCTGCCTGCTGCTGCACACTCAGAATCTGACCAATCTTCCCCACTCCTTTTATCCTTCTCCTGAAACCGTAACAGTTCCTTTCCCACTTCTCACTGAGACGCAGACCGTGTGCTCCCGGGGCAAAAGGGAGAGGCTCTCGAGGATGCGCGATGGTTTTGTGCTGCTTGGACACTTCTCCGAGGCCTGCAAAACACCGGGTGGAAACAGCAATCAAGCAGTGCTCCGATGCTTGTGTCAGGGGGGAAGGTTCCCGCTGCACCACTTCCCTCACCACGAGCAGCCCGAGTCAGTAGCGCAATGCCTTTGAGACAGTCCTCGGCATCCACGCGGCAGGGCCACCTGGCCGCTTCTTGCAGAGGCTCAGCTGGAAAGGGAGCTGCCTCTGTAACTCCAGGCACCCTCCTGACTGTCCTGGCAGGGCAGGGGGTGGCATTTTCCCCACTGCCCACCAGCACCCACCCCCCAGGGCCCCGGTCAGCTTCTCCAGAGCCCCAGCCAGTCTTCAGGTGGCAGCCCCTGCTCTGCCGGCTTCCTCCCATGTGCGCGCCCAGCAGGACTGATCCTCCCCACCTCACTAACCCCTCCCCCCCCATGCAGGCACCCCTCTTCCCGGGGGAAAGGGGAGTTGTGTCCCCCCTCGGACCCCTGGCTCTGCCCCAGACCCTAGGGGTTCAGCTCCTTACCTGCCCCCCAAGGTCCGTTCTCCTCCCGCCTCTGTCTGCCTGCTGTCGCTTCCACACCACGTCGCCCTCCC
>NW_025335440.1:3425401-3452742 GCF_004798865.1 Varanus komodoensis
TGCCCTCCTCTGCCTCCTCTTTGTCCCTCTGATGCCGCCCTGCCTCCCCCCCCCTCCAGGTGCTCCCTCCCTGGGAAAGCGCCTGCGCGCCTGGATGCCCCGGACTGGGCTGCGTGCGGGCCTCCCCTGCCCAACCCCCCGTTGCCGAAGGTCTTGACGCCCCAGGAGCCGGCTCCCTTGCCTCTGCTCCCCGCAGTGCATCCCCCTGGCTGGCTACCAGGTAGGAGATGGTGAGTCCTGCCAACCCTTCACAGCTCCCCTAGGGATAACAGTGGGGTGCAGAGAAGCCTGGCACATGAGAACCCAGTCAGTTCCATGGCTAGCCAGACCCAAGGGACCAGCAGGACTGGGAGGGCCTGAAGAGGCCCGGTCTCCACATGCTTGCACACTGGCGAAGAGGGTGGGCTGCAGCAGCCGCTTGTGTGGTTGAAAAAGAACACCCCACCCCCAGGATAAAGCCTGCCCTCCCCAGCCCCTCCTTTGTGTGCCTCATCACTTGGGTGTCCAAGCCTGGGGGAGAGCCTGTCTACCTTCTTTTTATTAACCCCCAGAAACGGAGATGAAAATGCAGCGGGTAGATAAATGCAATGCAATCACAGAAGCTCGTTCCATGCTCCTTAGCCACGGCTGCTCAAGAGATGCACCCAGTGAACTCTGGGCATCCCTGAGAAATGGTTGCATTGGAAACATGCCCCGCCTCTGCCCACACACCACCCCCTGCCCTGAAAGGCTGGGTAACCATTTCCAGCTTTCTGCTTTCAACGCACTCCTTCCCCACTAGCTGCTTGGCCAACAAGACAGAGGCTTCCGGGGTGCCTTGTTGCCCCCCGCTCATCCTCGGCAAAGCGAGCATGATCCCCTCACTCCACTCTGGGTCACTGGGAAGACGAGTATCTGTTTTTCTCCTGCGGCTGAGCCCAGTTCCTGCTCATCACTTTTTCATGTGGGGATCTTGTACAGCTCTGAATAATGTGGCGCTGGAAATGGAAAAGCACTCTTTCTTCCTGCCCTCCCAGCTTCCCTTTATGGCCAATGGCTAGACACAGAACAGCATGCATGGCCGCATTCTGTATGGTCTTGCTTGTCGCGGGAGTGGGGGGATGCCTACTTGGGGGGAACTTGTCTGTCTCCCTGCCCATGCGCAGACAATCGGGCTTGGGGTCCAAGCCAAAAAAGGAATGCCTCGACTCTGACACAGGGACAAGAAAAAACCAGCGTCTTTGGGGAGGTGGCCCAGCCCCAGTGGAGCCCACCACAGATGCTGCATATTGCTCTTCACTTGCTTCTTCTTGGCAGAGACCCAGAGCAATACCTGGCAGCTTGTTGTGGCTCCACTGTCAATATCCCTCCATGCCTCTGCCATAGCGTGGTGGGAGATTAAAACGGTGCTCCATTTAGAAGCTCACTGGTCAGATGGTTCCATGTCCTCTGGTACAGAGGACCATCTCTTTCTAAGGGGCTGTCCTATCCAATTGGTTGGCCACCCAGAGTTGGCATCTGGGCAGCAGATTCAAGGCATCCAAGTCATCTGCTCACAGTCATGACCATTTGAGATGTACTGTCTTTCTCCTTAAATTATACTCATTGCTACCCAATGTGTGTCTATAAATATAAAGAAGCACATGCAAATCATACAGCAAGTTGTCTGGGTTTTTGATGATGTCATTCCTTCTCTTCCAGTGATTCATAACAGGTGACCCTATTGTGCAACACTGCTCAGAAAGCACTCTTGGGAGAGTTCTTTCACTGCTATTCATATGCAAGAACCTTCTTCCAAATGTTTGAAAAGAACATAAGAAGAGCTGTTCTGGACCAGATCAAGGGTGACTCTAGAACATGAGTGCAATAGGACCTCCAGACTCATGTTCCCCAGCAGCTGGTATACTGAGTCACACCACCTTTGAGACTGGAGGTGGCATCTAGCCAAGCTGGTTAGTCATCACATCTCAAGATAGCCCATTCCATGGTCACTATGCCTGGGGTGAGAACTTCCTCTTGTTCGCTCTGAATCTCCCACCAGGCTGCTTCATGGGATAAACCTGGGTTCGTGTATTATGAGAGAGGTGAGAAGATCTCCACTTTCTCCATGCTCTGTGTAATTTTGAAGACTTCCATCATGCCTCACCACACAGTCCCAGGCGTAGTAGCCGTGCCTTGCAGAGGAATTGCTCCAGCCAGGGGAATCATTTGGACTGACTGCCCTTTCCTGCAGCAGTGGCCATCTCACCCCAATTCATCTTCAAAGACAGGGCCCTGGGCCTACCAGCTCCCTGCTCTTTCCATCAGGCTACTCTGGGCACAACACTGCCCCAAGGATCTGCATCGCACAAGATGCAAATTAGTTCCAGCTGAGCTTGAAAATGCTCCCTTAACGGCGTGGGTCCACAGAGTTGCTTCAGATACCACTGAACATTTTATATGCACTCATAAAACCGCAACATGTCCTACATGTGGCAGATCTTTGTTTCTGGTCACGCAGGTATATGTGCCAGAAGTTACCCGATATCTGAGACAGCCCTGGATATTCACCCAGAGGGACCGCTTTGCTTGATGAGTTTCACTTGTGCTTCTGCTGGCTCAGCTAGTTGTGACTTCCCCCTTCTTGAGAAATCTACTGACCACTCTCTGTTAGAGGTCCCAGATAGCTGGACAGAGGGTTTCGATGAGCCTATGCACCTTACAAACCAAAAGCCCCCGTTTCTGTGCCCTGTCTACACGCATGTGCTCAAATCAGGGAGGTATAGAAATAGAGTTAATTCATTCATTACTTAATCTCCTGGGCAGGCATACTTTGTAAAAAAATAAATTGCATAGGGCTATTCATACCTTTCAGCTGTGCAGATGCGCAGTGGAAAATAGCCACATAAGTAAATACATCACAGTTTTCTTACCTGCAAATCCCAAGAAATAGAAATTCAACAGCATTGCAGGGAAGAAGAGGAGGGCGGCAATGAAAGAAGTACCGACCCTATGACGGGAAGGGATGGGGGAACCGTAGCATAAAATATGTCGGCAATTTTCTGGGGTTTGTGAGAGAAATTCCTCCCCCCACCTCACCCCACCCCACCTGCAGGCTGCATTCCTGTGCTGCCACACCATGTTATTTGGGGAGGGTGGGGAGCCCAGGAGAGGTTGGGGCACATGCAGCTCACATGTCACTGAACCTCATTCTACAGCTTCAAAGCCGCCCTCACTAGCAAGAGTTCCATGCTGCTAAATCAGAGCACGCACATATTTGTTGTTCGCAGAAACTGCCAGCACTGAGCAAATGATACCGACATTCTTGGGGGGGGGGGCAGAATATGGAGGGGGAAACAGCAGCAGGGCAATGGCTTGGGGTGTGCATTGTACTCCCCATGCAAAAGCCAGATGGTACAGGATTGGAATAAAATGCTAGTGCAGATTGGTCTGCTTGTCTGTTCGGATGCGAATGCGTAGGCCTCGTCACAACTACAGGGTAGCCCAGGAAGAAGCAAATTAGTGTTCAGCCCAGTGGAAGCTTCTCTGTAAGGGCATGTGTGGTGCTGAAGATCTGCAGCGTGTGTCTGCCGAGGGAGAGGAAGAACACAGTTTCAGCATTGCTCTGATGGGAGAAGTCGGGAAAAGCAAGTCCTCTTAAGAAGCGTGTCACAGGTGGTGTTTGTTCCAGGTAGCTATAGCAAATTCTATTTCTGCTTCCCCCACAGGCTAAAGATGACGTTATGCCATGCACAGAGTCCAGAAGGGAAACCAAACATAAGGTGGCAGCTTGTGCTTAAGGGGAAAGCTTCATGTGCTGTGCTTATTTTGAGCTATATCGGTTGGCACAGAAGAGCAGAAGTGTTTTGCTTTAGTGGACCAGGCGAGGGGTCCGCGTTGGTCAGTGCCTTGTCTGCTGACAGTGGCCAACCAGGTGCCCTAAAGCATGATGGGAAATGTTGGTAGGGTGATCCAATGCAACGGAAGATGGGCAAGACCCCCCTGAATGTTTCACAAAGGTATGGAATCACCACACCTGGAGTGTGCCATATTCCTGAGAAAGGCAACGTTTAGGTAGGAGTGGTGCTAAGTCACTAAGCCCATATGACAGAAATCTGCATAAATTTGAATATGTTGATCTATCTCAGTGTGGCTTGATGATATAGGTGCAATCCCTGACTTGCAACTCAACCTATCGCAGAGGGTAGTTGTGAGGATATAGTAGAAAGGGGGAAGACCAGCTAGAGTGGAAGCGCAGAATATAAATGTAATTTTAAAAACAAATAAAATAAATGCATTTCTATATATGCAAATGTAGAAAATAAATCACTAGGTTATTCAAATTTCACAGGAGACAGACAATTCATTTCTCGTCCAAATACATTCTTCTGTTTATTTGCACCTTGTGCCAGATCACTCCAGGTCAATGGGAGAGTCTTTCTCTATAAGCAAAGGTGCCAAGCCATCTGGGGTTGAGGAGTATAGATTATGGGGGGGGGGGGTCAGCCTTCCACCCCCAGCTGAAATCCTCCCTGAAGATCAACCCCATGCAGGGCAATTAAGGGCACCACTTTTGGATGCAGAGCTGGAAAAATGGCAAACGTATCTTCACCTCCTCGTCCCTCCTGCTCTGCTTTTGCCAGGCAGCTGCTTTTGACCAACTTGCAGCAGCGCTTTAGAGTGGGAGGAAAGGAAGCTGCAACAGCTTCAGCATACATCATATCCTGGGTGCTCCAGCTGCCTCCCTTGCCTGCCCCTAGCTAGGTGGAACAACTCTCAGGTGGATCCACTGCTGGCTACAGAATCGAACTCAGAGGGCTTCTCAAACTGGGGAGAGGGAACAGGCGGGATGCTGCAGGGCTCAGTCATTAATGAAGACTTGGATAAGGAAGTGTGGGAACAATGATCAAATTTGCAGATGACGCAAACCAGGGTGGGTAGCTAATACCCTGAAAGACAGAAATAAGATCCAAGGTGATCTTCATAGGTTGGAGTGCGGAGGTGAAAACAACAGATAAAATTCAATAGGGGCAAATGCCAAGTTTTGCACCTAGAAAAATAATCCATACACATCATTACAAGATGGGGAATACTTGACTCAACGATACTGCAAGTGCAAAGGATCTTGGAATTTTTGTGGATCACAAGCTGAATGTGAGTCAACAGTAAGCTATGGCTGCAAAAAAGGCAAATGCTATTTTGGGCTGCATTAATAGAAGGAGCATTTCCAAATCATGAGCAGTACTATTTCCCCTCTGCCCAGCACTGGCTAGGCCTCACCTTAAAAACTGCATGTAGTTCTGGGCACTACTGTTTAATAAAGATGCAGACAAACTGGAGAGGGTGCAGAGGAAGGCAGTGGTGATGATCAGGGGACTAGGAACACCGCCCTGTGACAGGAGATGGAAAGAACTGAGCATGCTTCACTTTGGGAAAAGAAGACTGAGGGGAAATACAATAGCACTCTACCAGTACTGGAAAGGCTGTCACACAGGGAAGGGCCAAGAATTCCTTTCAATCATCCCACATTACAGGCCACAGAATACCAGGCTCAGGTTACAGGAAACCAAATTTCAGCTGAACATCAAGAAAAAAACTTCCTGACTGTTAGAGTAGTACAGCAATGGAAGCGGTGACCTAGGGAGGTTATGGACTTTCCTACCCTGGAGGCACTCGAGTTACAACTGGACAGCACCCTGTCCAGGATGCTTTAACTGGAGTTCTGCATTGGGCAGGGGCTGAAGCCAGTGGCCGTGTTGACCACTTCCAGCTCCACTGTTCTAGGATTCTAGGATTTTTGTCTCTCCATGCTCCTTTTCCCCATCCTCTAGATAGGTCTTGAGCCATCATGCCAGGGAAAGTCCAAGGCAGAAGAAGAAAAGGAAGACCAAGCAAGAGCTGGACTGACTCCACAAAGGAAGTCACAGACCTGAATTTACAAGCAGTGAACGGAGCAAGCTGTGACGGATGGGACATTCTGGAGGGCTCTCATTCCGGGGGTCTCCACTACTCACGGGCACATCACAATCGCCAATGGCAGTGCACGGGTGGAGTGGCACAGGGCTGAGGGGTTCCCTTCGCCACACATCTCAAGACCCCTTTCAAGCTTCTCTGGGGGTCCCCTGAGGCTGCTCTGATGGACTTGTGATGCAGCCACGAGGACAGGGGAGAGGAGAGGGGCCAGATGCCAGAATCTCCCTTCTAAGGTCATGGCACTGTCCATGGCCCCAGCAGGAGACTCTGAAGAATCCTTTGGTCCTTCAGATGGTCTTCAGGAATGGCACGATTGCTCTCTTGATGAATTACAATGAATTGGTAAGTTTTCCAAAGAAAATCACCCAAAGGTGCAAACCCTGAAATCTTCCTGCCTCCATTAAACCCGGTGAGTAAGTTTAATGCTTGTGATGTTATAGATGAATGTAACAGATGGATAAACAGACAGACAGATGTCCTCTTTTGTTTCACAGAGAGCCCACCATCCTTCCACTGTGGAACTCAGTCCACCGGAGGTCTCCTGCCCAAACCTTGGCTAGGCGCAGACCTGCTCGGAGTCATCCAGCGTGGCCTACACAGGCCTCCAGTCCCTTGAAAGCCTGCATCTACCACAAGGCACACCACAAACAACCCCAGATGGGCTGGGCTGAATAATGATTGGCTGCAAAGGCCTTGAGCTTTGTTTTTGGAATTCTCTTTCTTTAATGCACAGTCAGGGCCTAAGGAGCTGATTACCTCGTTGCACTTTGAGCTAGCGATCATCATAATAATTATTATTAGCAAATTACATGGCATATTGAGAGGGGAGGCAGGCGCTGTTGAAAGAATAAAAGGGAATAATTGAAGAGTGAGTCTTGCAAAGGCCTTGAAGAGATGTTTCTCCTTCTGGCTCCAGAAGTGACAGCTAACAGCGTAATGACATGGGACCCTTTGCCCTGCTCCTAGTTCCGTGGGGCAGAGGGTGAATCTCTTACTGTCTCTCTGTCTTATTACAGTAGAGGTGTAACAGGTGGACATACCCTTGGGGTTAAGCAGGAAGATGCTTCCCTGCACATGCTCAGCCCAAGAATTTGGGCTGC
The DNA here is from genome assembly GCF_004798865.1 of Varanus komodoensis. NCBI lineage: Eukaryota > Metazoa > Chordata > Lepidosauria > Squamata > Varanidae > Varanus > Varanus komodoensis. Next base: position 3,432,433 of record NW_025335440.1, read on the forward strand.
ATACCAGGATGGAGAGTACAGCAATTCCACACATGGATTCAGTCCTGGTTTGCCCAGGTTTGCATTCTTGCTGGAGCACACCAGTGCAGAAAGATGAAGCCTTTTGGTTGCTGCTCTTAGGAAACCACCTGTCAGAAATCCTAGCCAATCTGCTGCAAATCATCCAGGAACCTGCCAGTGGATCCCTATGCACCTTCTACTCATGTTGAACTAGAAATTCAGTAGCAGGTGTGGTGAAATCCATAGTTCAATGGCAAGCAAATGTTCTGCATGCAAAAGGTTCCAGATTCCATCCATAACATCTCCAATTCAAGAGTTGCTTGATGGCGCATAAGACCAAAGCCCACCGATCATCAAAGAATAGAGAGCTGGGCTGTGTGACCAGCAGGGCTTTCTGTGTAAGTTCATTTATCAAGCGAGAACTCATCTCAGAACTCAATGATCTGACAAGATATTCACATATGGCGTAGGACAACATCTGACTGATGCTGCAGCTCTGCCCATGTCCCCATGTAGGGAGACTGCTCTGGAGCTCAGCGACAGAGTGCCTGTCAAGACTAGATGCAGAAGGCCCCAGCTCACTCTGTAGCGTCCCCAGTGCAAGGATCAGAGAGAGCAGTACACCTGCACTTCTGAACATGCCACTGCACTACTGGGGGTTGGAGGTCCCCCTGAGACCATGGGGAGGTGATGCTAGACAGCACAAACAATATGGGTAAGATGCAGCAGTGACACCAAAGACTTTCCCCTGACTGTAGATACAGGTGGGAGAATGTGCTTCAATTCAACTGCACCTTAACCTCTGACAGGGAGGAGTCCACACTGGGGCTGAAACGCACCCAAAAACACAGAGAAGGCTGTGGTAGTGATGTGTGGCCACTTCACACATACAGTGGTTGGTGTATAAGAGTTGGACTAAGGAGGCACAGGTTCAAATCCTAACTCACCCATATGGGTGCACCATAGGCCAGGCACTGCTGAAACTGGGGAGGGTTACCTGCCACCCGGAGCCCTTTGGAGGAATGAATGAAGGGAGGTAAAGCCATTCACTGAGGGTGCTGCCCCATTGTCCCTGAAGCATCCCTGGGACTATGGTATTTTTCAGATTCTGCCTCTCAGCGCTGCACAATTGCAGCTGTGGAAGGGAGACTCCAAGCTCAGACCCTGGTCCTCCACCCGCTCCCAGCCACCACAGAAAGAACCGGAGCACCTGCTTTCCGAGGCTGCACAGGCATCCTCAGAAGACCTCGGACAGGTCAAAAGGGGGCACTGCAGTGGACAGGAGGGATGGAGCAAGGAGGAGAGGCCAGGCAAAGGGAAGTGGGATGCCCCAGCCCGTAAGTGGGCTCTGAGGCCAGCGGCAGCGGGACAGAGCACTGGATCCTGTAGCGCACAAAGCCAAGGATTAAACAAATAAAAGGCACCTGCATCCCTTGATTTGCAATCTCTCAGTGACCTTGAAGCTAAGTACATGAACTCGTCTATTAAAAAACATCCCGTTGAAGTGATACGGATGTTTAGCTCTGGGCTTATAGCCTGTCATCCTTGCACAGAAGTCACCTCTTGGCCCTGCAGTCGATACAGGCTGAACACACTTCATGAATTCATTGTTAATCTCCAAAAAGAGACAGAATCTGGAAGTGCTTACTTTGACACATAAAGCCCCAAACAGCTTGAGACCAGGGTACTTGAAGGACTGCCTACTTCCATAGGTACCTGCCCGGCCTTTAAGAGCTGGTCAAGGTCCTTCTTCAAGAGCCTTCCCCCAAAGAGGTGAAGAGGATGGTGAGCAGAAGAGGGACCTTTCTGGTGGAAGAGGCTCCCCGGAGGAGCAGCTCTGCTGCCCTCATTGCAATCATTTCGGTGCCAGGCAAAGACAGTTCTCTTCTCCAGACACTTTAGCAATTGAATAGTACTTTTAAATTTTATATGAACTTTTATGCTTTGAGTTTACTACCCCTGTTAAAATAATACTGTAGTTGCCCAAATTGTCCTGTTTTTAATTTTACTGGTCTTATTGTTTTTGATTGTTCACTGCCCATTTAGAACTATTGGCATGGTCTATATTGTTGTTAGTCACAAAGTCATGTCCGACCCATCGCAACCCCATGGACAGCATCCCTCCACCATCCCTCGGAGTCCACTCAAGCTCACGCCGACTGCTTCAGTGACTCCATCCAGCCATCTCATTCTCTATCATGGTCTATAGATTTATTTATTTATTTATTTATTTAGGAAGCTTCTATGACGCCCCATTCGCCAAAGCCTCAGGGCGGCTCACAATAATAAATAAATAAACACCATATAAAAACAATATAATTTGAGTCGACCTGGCCAAAAAACTAAATAAATAAATAAATAAATAAATAAAATGAACAATTAAAATAACGTTTGAATAAAAAAGTCTTCACCTGGCGCCGAAAAACAAATAATGACGGCGCCAGGTGGACCTCTCTAGGGAGCGCATTCCATAGGTGGGGCACCACCACAGAGAAGGCCCTCCTCCGGGTACTCACCCTCCTAATATGCTTCACGGAGGGTTCCCGGAGAAGGGCCTCTCCTGCTGATCTCAAGGGGCGGGCAGGCGGGCGGGCATATATGGACGTAAGCGCTCCTTCAGGTAACCAGGACCCAAGCCATTAAGGGCTTTATAGGTCATCACCAACACCTTGAATTGGGCCTGGACTTCAATGGGGAACCAGTGAAGCTGATGGAGAAGATTTATAGATAAATAAATAAATAAACAAGCAAATAGAGCCACAGCAGGTATCTCAGACTTCAGAGAGGCTTTGAGAAATGCCTGTTTCTGGGCTTGGCCTGTATAGAGAATGGGCAAAGCCTTACTCAATAATGAAGAAATGCTCTTTACACTGAACCGGAGGCACTCTCGCCACCCCGGCATTTCCACCTGTTCCGTGGATCAAACCAGGCACTGCAAACAGGACCGAAACGGAGGTGGCAGAGGCTGTGCTGAGCTCTGGCTCAGGACGTGCGCGTGAACGGGGACGCCTCCAAGCTGCCCTAGAAGCTACCCTGGCTCGATTCATCGATCGGCTGAACGCGTTGAGCCACCGCTGGAGGGCACTGTGCTCCAACAGGCCCATTCAAGACTTCGGGCAGAAAAGGACGGCGAGCCCCGGATTCTCATTGACTAACCAGGCGCCTCGGAGATGAAGCCACGGCTTCGCCATGCAACGAGGGCGTGAGTCACTGAACGCCGCATCTCCTGCTTAGCATCTCCGCCCAAATTCCATCTCTGGAGAAACGTTCTGAAGCAGATGTGAAGATCCGTGCTTCAGAAATCCAACGTGTCTTAAGGGAACCATTTAAAAGAAGGACTGGGGGAATCAGTAAGGGCAGAATAATACGCAGAACCTCGCAACTTGAAAGTAGTTATTCAAGAGAAACACCCAAGAAGTTTGGAGGGGGAAAACCTTCTTCCGTTTGTGCATTGCGCCTTCTAGGTCATCAGCCTGCCGGGTAGCACTGTCATGTAAATTTTTGTAGGTTCTACAAGCCTTTGGAGCTGAGGTGTTAAAATGTTGCTTTAAACAAGTATTTCAGAGCGGTACTGCCTCCAAACAAACATGAAGGTTTCCATTTAGCTTTCCTTATTAATATTTATTTATTGCATTTATATACTGCCCCAATAGCCCAGAGGGCTCTCGGGGCAGTTTACAAGCATTAAAACTCCATATACAAACCATAAAATGCCCAGATAAAAACAATGCTAAAACACAAAACAATAACTACTCCATATAAAAAGTTTAATCCCACAATACAGCAGCAATACAATTTTAAAATGTCAATATATAAATTTTTCCTACTATTCATTTTTAAAATATCTGGAGAACAAAAGGGTTTTCACCTGGCACTGAAAGGATAATAAAGATGCACCAGGCATACATCTACTGGGAACTTATTCTTGAGATGGGGTGCCACCACCAAAAAAGCCCTTCTTTCTCCCACCCACTTGCTTCTTTCTTACTTCTGGGAGGCTCCCTGGGAAGGACTTCTGTAGCCGATCTTAATGGTCAGGAAGGGGCATGTGGGAGCAGGCAATCCTTCAGACATCCTGGCCCAAAGCCATTTGGGGCTTTAAATGTCGGCACAAGCGCTTTGCGTGGGGCCCAGGCTTCAACTGGCAGCCAGTGCAGTCAGCAGAGGACTGGCGTGACACGCTGTCTCAGTCCTTCACGCATTTTTCTAGTTCTGTTTTAAGGCCACGTAACCTGGTGAATGTTACCACCCCATTGTATTAATTTCATTGCAATGTGTATCTGAATGTAAATTCCCTGTATGGGGAATTGCTCCACTTGCATGGAGTGGAAGGGAGGGAGTTCCACTAAAACGAGCAGGGGTTTACTCTCATGTCGCGTACCTTAGACAGTGTGCTCTCCACCCAAATGTTGGCTGTCTCTGCACTTCAGGGGAGATTTAGCAAAGGCCTCCCAGAAGCCATTCTGGCATCATCTTCTGCAGATACGGTGCAAAAGAGTCGAGGCTCTGGAACGAAGCAGAAACTTTACAAACTCCGAATTAAATAAAACCCTTTCAAGTCAATCTTGCTAAAGATGCCATTTTCATCTGGTGAAGCCTTTAAGACAAACTGCTGCTTGCCAGATGTTTTGAATTAACATTCCCATAATCCCTGGTCGTTGGCCATAGTGGCCGGGACTTCTGAGAGTTGTACTCTAAAACATCTGACACACCAGGCTCCCTACCCCTGCTGTAAGAGATTGGAGCAGGGCAGGTGTTCCACAGGTGCAGACCACCTGGCCAGGAAGTAAAGGACAGACCTCCTGGACAGGTAGAAGTGCAGGCTCAACACCAGGTCTGAGGGTGTCCTCAACGAAGTACCCCCTCCTGGATCTCTTCCATTGGTGGGTTAGAGTTGCACATGGCCATTTTAATTTCCCAGAGTGCCCTGAAGCACCTGCTATGGTATTACTGTGCGGGATTATGGAAAATTTAAATGGTATCCCACCACTGCTCTAATTCCCCACCCCAACCTCCACCAAGCTGTCATCTTCTCCTATGGTTTGATATTCAGAGATGGCAGTCACCCCTCTGCCCACCTGAGCTTAGCAGGTTGGTCAGATGCCACTCTTTTCCAGCTCTGTGTTGCTGCAAGGAACCAGCTGGTTGTTGCTTGGCAACCACAGGCTACCCTGGTCAGCTGCTTCCATGTTGAGATGCCATTGCTAGGCAACTGCCATTTATTCTATTAATCTTTTTAAAACAATTAAACCAACAACATTATCTTCCCTTTCTTCTATTAGTGAACCCAGTATGGCAATCAATTCAGAAATATAAAAGCAATCAAGCCAACATATTAAAATACTACAACAATCATAACAACAGCCCTAACAGTCAAGAAACAATTCCATCGGTATATATCTCCCATGAAACCCCAGTGTTCACTTTGGGTTGGGAAGTATGCAGTGACAGAGCCCTAAAGGCTTCATTGGTGCCATGACTGAAAAGTCTCTGCTCTTTGCAGTTCCTCTTCAAGGGTGGTGCAGGCCAAACAAAGAAGTAAGCAGAGCTAGTACCCGCTGGTGTTCTAAGTTCCCACATTTACTCACCCTTCTCAGAGTATTTGCCTCAGCCTTACTCACTCTACTAAACATCTATGGAAAAGGAGGGAGGCAGGGAGAGAGAATGATTCATGGCCTGGCCTTTTCTTGGCATGCCCTTCCTTCCCCTCCAGTAAAATTAGATTCCCCCATGCTCCCTTTGGGAGAGGATTCCCATGTGATTGGGACTCCATACTGCCCTTGCTTCCAAAATGTTTGCTCATATAAATGGCATGAAAGCTCCACCACCTTCGAGCTTCCTCTAGGGCCAGCTCTTCTGTCTAACAGAGTGAAGTTGTTGTGTCAGGCAGCTGATTTTGGTTGCCATGAAAGGGCAGCAAGTGAGCTGTTTAACAGGCTTCTGAAAGTTTCTCCCCCCCCCCCGCCCCACCAGCATCAAGGTGGGGCAGATGCTTGGGGGAATTTCCTGCCTCAGGTGCCAAATTAATTTGACTGGCTTTGCATATTTTATACCTTGACCTGAACTTGTTTGCTTGGCTGATGGCAGCAAAACATCTTAGGTCAACCTGGCTGCCTCCTTCCACCGTAGAGCAGGGAAAAATTCACTCCACTTCAGTGGGCATAATACTTTTGTAAGAAATGATTGCCCCTTGCTGCTGCCCCTATAGTTCAGGAATATTATAGACAAGATCAGGCTGGGTTTTTTACTTTTTCAGTTACAATCAGTGGGCATTCAACAGTATGTATGAAAAAGTCATTTCAGTTCATTTTGGATCAGGATGTCCTACCTCCTGGATGGAAAAAAACACCATCTGTGATGTAAGCCCATACATTTTTGAGCTGGCAACATGACTTGCAGACCACCTCAAAATGTATTCAATAATATGCATGCATCTGAAAAATGGTCATGAAAAAGGAATATTTTGAAAAATGCATGCAATTGATATGCATACAATTGGGAAAACACACGTGAATTTTCATGCAAGAAACGAACAGAGTTCATGATCTGATATGGACTTGAATCAGATTTAGTTCCGAGAACTCTGAACCTCAGGTGTGCTGGGATTCGATGGCACAGCACCTCTGCTCCTGGAGGCAGCATAGAGGCAATGGGCAGGCAGCCTCTGATAACCTTCTACATCTTTAATTTGCCTTTCTCCCTATCAAGCCGTCTAAGCTGGTGGTCATCACCCCATTCCATGAATGCATTCTGTGAAATGAGCTTCTTAATTTAGTTTCACAATGTTCTGCATTCAGAAGCATTTCATTTGTCCTTCTTGGATCTCCCACCCATCAGCTTCACTGGATGCATCCCAGCTCTGGTGGCATATGAGATGGAGAGAGCCTGTGCCTTCGTAATCAGCTAGTCCCTTTGCATGCAGAGGGTCCCTGGTTCAGCCTCCAGCTTGGGCTGGGGATGATTCTTTTCCAAAATCCTGAAGAGCCACTGGCGGTGCCACTCCACCACCCAGGCTGCGTGGGGCTGACGGAAGCCCCAGGTCAGCAATGTCTGGAGAGCCACATGTTCCTCACTGGCAGTGCCAGGGCTCACTACCTATTGGCGACTGGCCTGACTGGGTGCCAAGCAGGCCTGGTGCCCTCTGCAGCCCCCAGCACTCTCTGTAAGGTTTTCTGCTGCAAAGTATACGAAATGATGCTGCTGGAGAGGGAGAGGTGAATCCAAGCCTCGTTTCATCAGTAGGCATCAACCTTTCCAGATGAGGATCATCGTAGTCGTGACAGGTGCCCAGCTGCAAACAAAGGATATCAGGAAATGGAGGCACTTCTCTTCTTTTGGACTCAGAACTTTTCTCATATGTTACTTTTAGGCTTCATTGAAACTGGAAGCCAGCCGAGAGGTTCCATCTCAAAATCTGGCATGCCACTGGTGCTCCCTAACATGGCCTCTTCCATGCCTGGTGTGCCCCCTTCTCAGAACACTTTGCTGCCTGCTCTGCACACTCTGCCATGTCTGCCTTTCTTGCTCTCCTCTCCTGCTGGCCTTGCTCTTGCTCACCCCACTGGATCACTCCCCTGTCTTCCACCCTGGCCTCCTCACCCTCCCCATCAGCAGAGGAAATTGCAGGCAGTTCATGGAGAATCCTGAACCGTAAGCTGCCCACACGACTTTGGCTGTGGAATCATTTGGAATTAAATAAATAAAGCGGCCAGGTCCCATGACTCAGATGATCTGGAGAAGCAATCTGCCTGCTACGTGGCTCTCGTGCACACAGAAGCTCATGCTGCTCCCCAATCTGGCATTGGCCGACCACGTAGGCATCAATCTACACGGACGTCCATTTAGGAGGAAATGATAATTTAGAAAGAAACACAGTGCGCCCCACCATAGCCAAGAAGACAGACCGAGTGACCAATGGGCCCTTTTCTGCTGCTGTGAAGGTGCTTCCTATGGATGGGCATTTTGGTGCAGTGGTTCAGAGTGCGGGTCTCAGACTAGGGCGATCCGGGTTCGAGTCCCCGCTCAGCCATGGAGCCCACTGGGTGACTTTGGGCCAGCCACAGACTCGCAGCCCAACCGACCTCACAGGGCTGTTGAGGGGATAAGATGTAGTAGTAGGAGCATGTTGTTAGTCACTTTGAGTTCTTTTAAAAAGGATGAGATGTAAAAGTAATAAATAAATAAAGTATCATAGTCCATGATCCAGTCTTCTTGCTTCTGGTTCTTTGACTGGAAACCAGACTTGGACTGGACAGTCCATCAGACAGAGAACATCTTTAAATAGATGTCCACCACCTCTCCAAAACAGAGGACAGGCCTCTGTAAAGTAGGGTACCTATCTACCAGATCCCTCCTGTTTTGCTAAACTACCACTCCCATTACTCCCAGACCACATGCCCAATGTTTGGGGATGGTGGGAGTTGTAGTCCAACACCTCAAGGAGGGGACAAGTTGGGAACGGCTGGACTAGGCCAGGCTTCCAGTCTGTTTCCCTGAGCCCATGGCTCTGCCAAAGTCAGCTGCGCTTCCCAGGAAGGGAGGTGGGAACTCTGGCTCTGACTGGAGACCCCAGCCTGGCCCGGCCCCTGCACTTCCTTCCTGGTGCCTGGCCCTGCTAGACCTCAGCTGCCCACCGCTTTGCTCCTCTTCCTTGAGCGCCCGGGTCTCCCCTGCCTTCCTTGCCTTTCTCCACTGTTGGAGTAGCTCAGCGAGAGCAGCCAGGAACGCTTCACTCGTGGTGATACATGGCGCACCAGCCACTGTGAAGCTGACTGGCCCCTTCGGCAGGTGGCATTCTGCATGGCACTCACAAACCCCGCCGCATGGCTTGGGGTGGTTTCTTCCCAGTACGCCCGAGCAGCAGGAGAGCCTCATCCAGGAGGTTCTGAGGCCGAGCCTTGGAAGAACCAGTGCCCCAAGCAGCAATGCTCAGCTCTCGGTTCTGGGCGGAACTTAGGCTCTGACTCACGAGCCCTGCACTGCATCGTTGGCCTGCCATGTCAAATGTCCCACAGTGCTCCTGGCTTAGCATCACTCCTGGGGCACTGTGGGAAGCTCATGGAGGTTGCCCATGCCCAGGGCCCAGCCTCCTACGCGAGCAGCCCTGCTGGGGGCCCCAGACCTGCAGCCAGGCTCCAGTTTCGCTGGCCAGCCCCCTTGGAACACGCCTCCGGCCACCCCATCCAACCCGATTTAACTCTCAGCTGCGGCTTGGAGTCATTCCACCGAAGCTGGAGGGGGGGAGTGGGGGGGGGCGTCCGCACTGCCACACTGCAGGCTTCTCCCGTTCGCCAGCCGCCCCCGCCACCCCCAATCGCGGGGGAAGCTCCGAGCTTTGCAACCCAAATTGACACAGCCCGCCGCCGCGGGCCCTCGCGCTCCTCGCTCCCCTCGTCCCCCCCCCCCCCGCCCCGCTTTCCCATCCCCTCTGCCATTCCGTCTGCGGAGCTCTGGGCTTCCTCCGTCTCCCTCCACACCTCCGCTCCACCTCGCCCTCATCCAGAAAAGGCCCGCCACGCACCCCTCGCCTTGCCCCGCTGCCTTTGGAGCAGGAAAGCGAAGGCCATCGGTTCGAGGGCCTAAAAATAAGCGGCGCTCGCTCTCCTGAATGCAAATCTCTTCGCTGCCACGGCTGCTGCCGCCGTCTCTTTCCACTCGCCTGCCCCCGCCCCCGCCCCCCCCCCCGCCGGCGCCCGTCTCCATTCCCCTGGCGATGCTGCTGGAATTTGCTCTCGCATCCTTCCTCCTTTCGAGAGATTTTGGTTCAAGCGCTCGTGTCGTACAGAGCTGGGCTCCCTTTGCCGGGAAGAGAAAACGGAGCCCAGCGAACTAAAGAGGGTGGGGGGCGGTGGCGGGGGGGGGCAGCTTCCAGGAAGTTCATTTGGATGTGCAAAGGCCCGCGTGCAAGGCAGTGAGGGGGCAGGTTTGCCGGCAGCCAAAGCCCGGGGTGGTTGTCTCCTTCGGTCAAGAAGTAGCGTGGAGCCTAGCTGCCAGTCAGAAGGAGAACCCCCCCGCCTTCCCCCGCGCTGGCCAGTTCCTGGGAAATCCACCTCCGCATCTTCGAGCTGTTCCCTCCCCCACCCCTCCCATCACCCCTCCCTCTCTCCTTTCCTCCCTCCGTCTCATTTTCTCTGTGGTTCAGTAAGTAACGGAACCCCGAGCCTCATCCTTTCACTATTAACCCCTGGATCTGCAGTGCAGGGCTGGCGAGAAGAGCCGCTTTGACGGAGAGTATCCACACCTTCCTTCTCCCCTCCTTCCTGCCATACCCCAGCCGCGCCGAGACCAACTTGGACCCACGAAATCTCTCTGCCGGCTGGCGTGCGTGTGCGTGCGTGTGCCTGTGCGGGCACGGAGGGGCCGCTTATTCGCAGAAGGACGGGCAAGAAAATCCTGACCGGGAATGAAGGGGATTTAAAAGGACGGGAGGATGTAACCGTGGTCAGCCGGGAGCCCAGAACGCAGCGCCAAGGTAAGAGGACGGTCGCTTCCCTACCGGCAGGTCAGGAGACGTGGCATCCGAGCGGAGGGAAGGGGTGGGGAGCGCGGCTTTGTCTCGCGGCAGGGAAGGAGTTTCCAGGTGGAGGAACTGGATCTAGTGGCTCGGAAGCTTTGAGCAACAGTTTGCAGCCGCATCCGTTCACTTCTCGTGCTCGCTGCTCGGGGTGCAAGGGCCATAGAGGGAAAGGAGTGGAGAGGGGCGTGCGCGTGCACGTGCGCGCGCGCGTGCATTGCCTGCCGTGTGCCAGATTCTTCACACGTTGCGTTAGAGATCGCAGCTCCACGCCTGTCGCTATATATATACCATGTGGTGGGCAAATGCTACTCGACAACCGAGGTCTGACGTTACCACAGCCCTAATTTCTCCCGCTCCTGCCAGATCCCGAGCTGAGCCCCCATGGGGGTTACGAGGCTTGAGCCAACCCTTTGGCCCAGACCTGGCTGCAAGCCTTGCCGTTTTTCCGGTGGAATGTGTGTTCTCCCTTCTAGGACTTGGAGCTGTGGGTAGATTGGGAAACAGGCGCGGTCCTGCTGTGTCTCTCTCCATGGTGCTGAACCTTTCGAGATTCTTGTCCTGTCCACGAAGATGCTGCTCTCCACGAGCTTCGGGGTGATTTGGGGAGCGGGGGTGCTGGTGTGCGTGTTTGCAGAAGTCCTCGAGAGAGGCCTCACGTTGTCAGCGAGGCACATGGTGTCCGAGGAGCTGCCAAACGGCTCCGCGTCTGCTCTTGGTCAGAGGTGAGGTGGAACTTGGTAGGATGGTCGGTGCTGATAGGCTTGTGAGCCAACGTATGCATCAAAGGTTTCCTTCTCCTTTTGGAGAGTCGTGGGTCCACTCTCGTCGGGTGAAGCAGACGGTTCTGCCAAACCCTGAAACGACGGCCTCTTTCCGTGCCTGTCAGGGCAGAGGGAATGCTCCTGGAAGCGCGCACGTACTTTTGGGCGCGATGGATGCCTTGACATCAAAGGTCCTCTCCAGCGTCTTGCAAGAGGAAGAAGTAGTTGCGGGGTGGCAGCTGGATGGCAGCTGGTAGCTTGTCACAAACAACACCAACAAATGTGCGGATCAACCCTTGAGCATGGAACATGTGCTGGCGGGCAAGTGGGGAGGGGCTGCTTTCCAAACTATGCTACTTCTGCCTTTCATATTTTGGTACAGGCTTTCCAGTGGTGTCCTTCTGGGAAGCACTAAACATCTTGACTAAGTAATTCCCCTCCATTTTTGGTCCATCCAGAAGGGGTGCTCAGGGTGTCCACACGTGCAGGATTGAGCCATGCAATGCAACAGGAACCACCCCAGGTTGTCCCAGGTGGAAGAAAGTGAGTGAAAGGCCCTGGTGGGGTGGGGGTGGGGATTCCCATATTATGCAAGCATTCATTTGGGGGCACTGGTTGGCAGCTTCCTTGGGAGACAATCCCTTGTCACCACTGCTCACATTGATGGATGGGTGAAAGCATGCACGTCCTTTGAGAAGAGACATAGGACAAAGGTTTGATGAAATTATGAATGATGTGGAAAAAGTAGAAAGAAGGATTCCACTCTGTCTTTGCCCTCTTCTCAGCTAACACTGGAACTCGGAGTCACCCAATGGAACTGGCAGGCAGGAGACCTAGGACAGTCAAAAAGAGAGCCAGTGCCTCGTTTGCTTCAGAAATTCCCTGTCACTGTATGTGAGCATGCCATGGCCATTGGCTTAGAGTAGCTGGAGGTTAGGGACAGCAGTCCAGCACAGGTGGGAGATGGCCAGCTTGCAGCACTTTAAAGAAGGATTGCACACACAAATGCAAGGCTGCTGGATCTCTGGGTATGTCTCATGGGAGATACAGGGAACCCCCATGCTCAGTGGTGGTCCACCACTAAATATTAACAGTTCCACATGCAAACAGCAAGGCAGGGCTGTTATTTCGGACTTTCCCAGGTACATCTGGCTGGTCACTATTTGGAAGCACAAAGCAGGTTTAAATCTTTGCTGTGACTCAAAAGGGTTCTTCTCGTGTTCTTAAGAGGACGTTAGCCTTCAGGCAAAGATGGAGAACATGTGCCCTCTCAGATGTTTGTTAGGCTGCAATTCCCATTGTGCTTCATCCTTTCTGAGAAGATGGGATACCCGCATCCTCTAAGGCATGACTTTCCATCTCCTGCCTTAGGGGGATGTGGGTGCTTCCAGAGGCATTGTTTGGAAGGGATGTATTTAGAGTCTCAGTGCTGGGCACCTGGGCAACTGTGAGAGCCATCTGCTGCAACTTGAGGTCCCAGATGTTGTTGAGCTATAGCGCCTAGCATTCTGAAGTCAACACAGCTAATGTCAGGAGCTGCAGCTGAGCAAGATCTGGGAACCTGAGGCCAGGAAAAGTTGGGCTAGATCAAAGACTGCACAGAAACTTTGGCGGTCTGACTACTAATCATAGGAAACAAATTACATGTGTGTGTGATTTTTAAATTATTTTTTTCGTTTTCATTAAGCTTTCCCATTTGTCTCTGTGCTTTAAAAGTAGATATTTAAAAGCCTGGGAGGAGAAGCAGACCAAGAATAATGGAGAAAGGAGGACCTAAAATTTGACACTTGCTCCCTTGCCTCTTCCAGGGCACATTGAACAATTTGTGAGGGAATTTTACCCTGAATTTTTGGTGGGTTCCCCCCTACCCTACACACTGCTACTTTAAAGAAGCCCACTTATCACCTCACCTAGGACACAACACGCATTCCCTGAGATAAGGAGACTGCAGCAAACAGGGAACCCCTTGTCTGCCTCAAAGTATGCCACGCACTTCTTGATGGGCATCACACCGGCCCAGCAAGAGGAGCACCAGCACCCCTGGCCAGCTTTCAGGGCAGCAGCTCCCAGGCAAGGCTCACCTGTCCACTTCCACTTGTCCTGCTGGAGTCTGTGAGCCACCATTTTAGTTCCCACAATGCCCCTGGTTCAGGATCGCTCTAAAGCATTGTGGGAATCCTGTGGCCATCTCCCACTGCCACCAGCATTTCCTGGAAAATCCAGTGATGTACACAGGGGACCACTTGAGGACACTTTGCTGATGACCCTTCAAACCTAGGGTGGCCAAAATAAGGAGCTACATCACCAAAAAAGAGGATCAAATGTATGCCAAATATGTCTGTGTTAATTTCTGTGTACAGATGCAAATTTAAGAGCAATAATATTATTTAAATAGGCAACACATCTCAGTATAGTAGCAAAGACTAGCCAGTTGACCTCTGTCCCTGCTCTGTGTGCTGTCCAGGCACTACCTGCTAATGAGTGACCTTGAGATTTCCCCCATTCATAGGATTTTTTGAATTTAAATGGAACTGGACACTTCTGCAGATCACAGACACTTTCAAAGAGAGGGCTGTCCTCTCTCAGCTATCCACCCTAAAGGGCTGTTCTTTGTAAAGGAGGGCACCTGGCCATCCTACACAAACCTGGAGCCAGACCCAGGTCATGGGTTCACTTGCCCCTGCTCCCTAACACTGATTGAGGCTAAGGATGGGGAACCCATGATGTGAGGACCCTGCAGAGCTAATGCTGCTGCGACACATTAATGGGAGTCGTGGGAGACTGTGACATGGGGATCCATCTTTGGTGGTCACACTGGGTCTCCCGTACTGGATCTCCAGAGCACATCAATCTGCCCGGAACAAGCTGAAGCTCTTTGAACACACAATCAATAAAAAACTTAATAACAAGAGGCCACTTCTTCCTTTTAAAAACAGAAAGTAAATCACCAAAACCCTGGTTTTAATGCTGCCCCTCCAAAAACAGTGTAAGAGTCTGCCTGTCCCCTTTTAATGCCCTCAAAGCCCAGGGCCCAGGATACCTCAGGGATATATGAGCCCCTCCTGGTGTCATTAGATCATCTGCTGAGATTCTGCTCTGAGGGGCATGGCTCTCAGAAATGAGGCATGTATTTATAGAAACCTTTAAAAGCCATGCCTCCATCTAGAAGGCCTGAAACAGAATGTGCAATAAACATTTAAAGGCAACAATAAACATAATTTTAAAAATTGAACACAGACACAGAGCGAAAAACAATCTAATGGTGGGTGAGGAGAGGAAGGCAGCCTTGAAGTTCCATCAGACAAGATGCTCGTGAGCCAACGTGAGCACCGGAATCTGCTCTTCCCTGTGAGCGTGGCCCTTCTTCTTGACCTGTGCTCCACTCTGTCACCCGAGAGGACTTCAGCATTAGGGACACCAGAGGCTTCCTGGAGTGAGCTGACCACCTGGTCCGTCTCACTTATGATAGCTGACTGGTAGAGGTTCCCCAGGCTTTCAGGCTATGGTCTTTCCCATCCTTCTGTGGGCTCAAAGGTAGGACTATCACATGCAAAATACCACATGCCCCACTGCAGAACGATGGAGCCAGCAATGGCTAGACCAGCCTCCTGAAGGAAATAATTCTAGAGTAGGGGCATCTTTGCCCAAGAAGTCACTGCTTGACCACACCTTAGGCAGGGGCAGGACATACAGTGGGCCCTCCCCTAAACCTCTCCTAGGGCAGGTTGGACCCTGTGGTCCTTAGAGCACCCTGTCCCCAAACCTTTAGGGGAGTAACTGCCTGCACTGTGACCTGGCTCGGAAGCACACGAGGAACCAGTGGAGACGGTGAGAAGATCTGCTCCATCAGCAGCCTGGCAGAGGCATCTCATAGCAGGGATGGCTCCTGATCACTTTGCAAAGGCAGCTCCGTGGAAGAAATGTTACCGCTGTCTAGTCTGCGTGCAGCAAACATGGTTGGAACAACTGCTCCCAACTACAGGGGCCCAAGTGAGATTCAGGGGGGTGCCCCATTTCTTCCAACTCCCTCCCCAGAGGAACTCTCCCATTCAGGGCCAGCCTTCCCATGAGGTAGGGGGAATCTGCCACTTTTGGTGGAGAAGCAAGAGGACCAGAGCGGTGTGCTCTCCCCATGCTCCCACCTGCAGCAGCAGGAGCTCCATCCTCAGAGGCAGTCATTCCAGGAAGGTGTCCCAGGAGACTCAGGCACCGACTGGCTCAGCCACTCAGCAGGCAGAAACCCCTCAGGTGGTGCACCGACCCAGTTCATGGGCATCAGAGCCTTTTGCTTGATACTGCCAGGCTTGTTCTGGGATCCCACTCTGCCCCTTCCTCTTTCCCAAGCCTCCACCCCCTCTCATCAGTTCTTTGGCCATGTGCTGCTTTGCACATGTTCGTTCCCCATTCCGAAAGGCCGAAATGCCTCTCCTAAAGCAGAGTGCCCACCAGGAAGAGCTTTATGGGGAAATATGCCATGGGGGAGATGCAGCTGGCCCTCCCCCCTTGCCCTTGCCCCCATCCATCCCTGGAAGGCAGCCTGGAATGCTTCCTGGAATGGAATGGAATCCAGGCAGAAAGATGTGCAGCATCCCAGGCTGCATGGAAGGCTCCTGATCTCCAGAGAGGGGCCCTTGACTGAGGGGAGCCCCTCCCCTGCCTATGCGGAGGAGTCCTGTTGCCTGAAGCTCACCAGGAATGCTCACACAAAGCGCCGCTCCTGCCAGCCAGCGTGGCAGGGTGACTGGGGTGCTGGCCTGGGGACCTGGGGATCCGGGTTCTGGTCTCCACTTGGCCCTGATGCTCACGGGGCCATTTTGAGCCAGTCACAGCCTCTCAGCCTAGCCTACCTCACAGGCTTGTCGTACAGATAAAACAGAGTGGAGGCAGATGGGGTTGGCTGCCCTGGGTTCCCTGCGCAAGTTATGCATAGGGCTGTGGCCACGGCTGCTTCGCTGGTGTTGCTGGAACCCAGCCCAGAGCCTGCCAGGAGGCAGAACTGTGGCAACTCTGAATGTGACCTTCCACCCACCCCACTGGTGCACATGGGAGGGGAAAATTGACGACTGAGAATACGGCCCGTGAAATGCAGCTGGGGGTGGGGGTGGCCTCTCTGCATCCCTCGCTGCAGCAGCATAGGATGTTCACAGAGGACTGCCTCTCCGGTCCAAGAGCAGGGGCTCCCAAGAGGCAAAGCTGAGAGTGGGGTAGGACAGTGGAGGCCTCCGCACACAGGCCTCCTTGGGTGAGACGGGCGGTTAATCCGGAGCAATACAGCATGTGCAAGAGGGAGAAACCGCACAGTTAAATCACTCACCTCTACAAAGAACTTGGAGGAGGCCCTTAAGCCAGCCTCGATCTCTCTCTCCATCCCTTTCTCGCCCCACCCCATTTCTTCCTGCCTCAGTTTCCCCCACCTGCAATATGGTATGATAATAATGCCATAGGAATTTGTGGCGTGATATATTTATTGCATTCAAGAAGTACTGTTTTTAATAGGGGCAAGAAGAAACCTAAAGAGAGCTTCACTGCATGCACCATGGAGGATAAAGCTGCCCGTGGCAACTCCGGTCACGAGGGCTCTATATTCCCTCCGGCATCAGATGCAGGTTGCCTTTAGGTGCCTGTTGCTATGGAATATGGGAGAGAAAGCACCGCTGCCTCTGTATGGGTCCTCTTCTGGGTTTCCACTGGCATCTGCTTGGTGACTGGAGGGACTGAGTGCTGGACGAGGTAGGCCTTCGTCTGATCCACCCAGCAGGGAACTCCAAAGTTCTTCTGGCTGGTCATGGGTAGCAGGGAGCTGGATGTATGCAAAATAAGTAACAGCAAACATGCCTCTGAACCCATAAATCAATCCAACTGAAGTAGATACAAATATATCCCAATTCTCTCTAACGGTGTCCTTTTCTAACTTTTGAAGGATGTAGGGCCAGCCCTACATTTGACAGAGTTGAACAGCTGCCTAAGCAGCTGGGATATCGTGGAACAGCATTGGAGTTGGGGCATATAAAAGGATAGCAAATTGTGCATTGTCAAATTGCTTACAGTTGTATTATTACTGCCAGAGATAGGGAGTGGTATTGGCATGACTTTTCTGCCTCGTATGCCAGAATGGCTTTCTGGGCTTTGAGTGCCGGGCATCGTGACCTTGGGGGCTCAGAGGTGACAAAATGTCTTTGGCCGGCCCTGGAAGGAAGCATGAGCTAAAACATTAAAAGTATTTGGTGTACTTTTAAATTGCCCAAATAACCAAAGTTTTCTGTGCACTGTGCAATAAATTAAAAACAAGCAGTAAGACTATTCAACAAATGTAAATACAGCATGCAGAAAAACATCAGTAAAACCAGCAACAAAGAATAAAACCAGTACAATGTCAGCAGCAGAATAGAGAACTAGAAGCATTCAAAGCACTTCTTAAGTGCCGAAATGGCTTGGGCCAGACCCAGATATCCAGTGTTGGCTGATCAGGAATGAAAGGGGGAATCTTCACATGCTCAGAGGCACTCTTTTATTGTTGCATGCCATGTTTCTGGGTTGGTCATTGGCATTGGAGATAGACACTCCAACACTGGCTCCGGTTAAACCCAGTATGGAAAAAAGGAAAAGTTACCTGCCAAAGCAAAATTCAGTTCCAAGAAGAAAATAAAATAAGTAACAGAGCTGGGTGGCTTGTTGCATTCCCCAGTGCCAGAAAAAGGTCCCTTGACAGCGTTCTCTATCCTGTTCCCACCCAGCCCTATCTAGTGCTACTCATGGGCAAAAATGGCTTGAGCTATAAAAGAGGCACCAGTGAGCGGATCAACGGATGAGCATCTTGCATGGCTGACGTCTACCTTTGGTTTTTGGAGTAGGAGGGATCCTGGGAATGATGGAGCGATCAGACTGGTCCAAGGGAAGCAAAACTTTCTGAAGTTTCTTAGCCTTTCCTGACTTGGTGCTGCTACTTCTGGAGTATAAGCCGGCCACACCTGAATGGCCAAAAAAAGAGGGATGGTGTCACCACAGAAAGGGGCAAAGGAGGCACCCATCTGCATTAAATTTGCATAAGCTACTTGATTTGCATAGGTGCAAATTTAGTGATTATTTATAATTTCAGTAGCAATACAGTGCCTACCGTACATCTCGCTACAGTGTAGAAAACCACAGCCAGGTGGTCTGCGTCCTTGGACTTGCAGTCTGCTGCAGAAGTGCTCACAGGGTGGGGAACAGCGTGTTCGGTTCTTGGTCTTGAGACTGGAATTAGGGCAAGCCTCCATAAAGGAGGATTTCTGGCCACCCCAGTCCCAGCCCTACCATTTGGCAGAGTGAGGCAACTCTCGGGGACAGAATGTGAGTTCTCCTAAATCCTCCAGCCCCCCCACCTCCCCCCACCCCCAGTGAAGGCCACACGGCCTGTTCTAGCCACCACATAATGTCCTGCCACATGGTGGAGGATGCTGCCCCATCATCAGCTCTGGAGGAAAGTTGATCTGAGTCCCCACCTTGTTCTTTTCCTCATGCGTTGAAAAATCTCCGACCAGAGGCAAGCTGGGAGTCTCTTTCAAGAAAATGTGGGTCTCCTCAAGCACTGGTTCTAGATTTTGGGGGCCCGTGGAAGAGGCACACTGGATGGCGTCCCTCCTCCATGAACCCACCTCCTTGCCTCTGTGGTCATCAGCAAGCACCTCCTGCTGCTCGTCTTTCTCACCATGGTCACCATGTCCTTTCTCAACCAGCATCATTATTCGTGTTCGTGTTGCACTTGCTGCTGCTGCTTGTATCTCACTAGGCTGAGCTGAATGCTGGGAGGCACAGGCAGAGGAGCCTCAATCCATGTTATCTTCACAAAGACCCTGTGGAGGAGATTGGGCTGCAAGGGAGAGAATGACCAGGCCAGGGAGTGTCATGGTCAAGTGGGCATCTGCAGCTTGACC
The DNA here is from genome assembly GCF_004798865.1 of Varanus komodoensis. Lineage (NCBI taxonomy): Eukaryota > Metazoa > Chordata > Lepidosauria > Squamata > Varanidae > Varanus > Varanus komodoensis. Next base: position 3,451,623 of record NW_025335440.1, read on the forward strand.
TCCCCAGCTGAAGCCCAGTGCTCTAAACCGCTCTATCCAGGACCTTTCCTTCCCTTAGACATGTGAAGAGGCTGGCAAGAGGTTTCCTGGAGCAGCAGGATGGACCCCCATGGCCTTCCTTCCACCCCCCCACCTTTCGTCTCAGGGCCGCCACCTGCCCACCTCTGTGCTTCCTTTCCTGCTGCAGGGAGCACCCCAAAGTCTCAGGAGACCCACTCAGGATCTTGCACGATGTGACCACAGGTTTCAGCTGGGTCTTGCAAGATTTTGCGTGAGCTCTGTGAAGCCAAGGGAAAAAATGGCAGGTGGGCCAGGCATGGCTCTCCCTGCTGTCCCTCATTCCTTTAATACAAGAAGCAGACCATCCAAAGTCAAAGTGAGCCCACTCAAAATGCTTTTCCTTTCCTCCATCCCCTCCTCAGCTTGTTTATGGCAGACCATCAGCAAGCCAAAGAATATTATTTTTCCCCAGGCTGCTCATACCACAGCCATGCACATCTCCCTCCTGAGAATAACAGAATCACAGAAGTTGGAAGGGGCCAAGAAGCCCACCAGGTCCAAGCCACTGGTCAGTGCAGGTCTCCAAGCCAAACCATCCCTCTCAGGTGGCTGTCCAGCTGCATTTGAATGCCTCCAGTGTGGAGAGCCTACATCCTCCCTCGTCACTGGCTCCGTTGTCCCTACTGCTCTGCCAGTCAGGAAATCCTTCCTGCTGTCCAGCCAGAATCCAGCCTCGAGCAACCTGAGCCCATCATCCCATGTCCTGCACTCGCGCCTGGCCCTCCGTTCTGTGACAACCTTTTGCGGATGTGTAGGGTGCCTCCAGCACTCTCACAAAATCTCACAAAATGCTAAACCTTTAAAACAAATCTAAGCAATGAAATCCCGCCCATGCAAAGAGCACACTAATTAAAACCAACCAAGGCAGTGATAAAACAACAGCATAATCAAGCCCTCCATTTATATTAAGACCCGCAGGCAGTGCTGGGAAGGTGTGCCTTGCTTTGCGTTCTAAAATGCATCCAAACCATCCCCATGTATGTGTTTGAGCAGCTTTGTATGTTACTAATGAGGGAAAGAAGGAGAGAGAGAGAGAGAGAGAGAGAGAGAGAGAGAGAGA
>NW_025335440.1:3452842-3498294 GCF_004798865.1 Varanus komodoensis
TATTGACTATGAAGGCTACTCCATTTCTTCTGAGGGATTCTTGTCCGCAGTAGTACACCTGATGGTCACCTGAATTAAATTCTCCCATTCCTGTCCATTTTAGTTCACTGATTCCTAAGATGTCGATGTTCAGTCTTGTCACCTCTTGTTTCACCACGTCCAGCTTGCCTTGATTCATGGATCTTACATTCCAGGCTCCTATGGAGTATAGATCTTTGCAGCATCGGACTCTCCTTTCACCACCAGATACATCCGCAACTGAGTGTCCCTTGGGCTTTGACCCAGTCGCTTCACTCTTTCTGGCACTACTAGTACTAGCCCTCTGCTCTTCCCCAGTAGCATATTGGACACCTTCCGACCTGAGGGGCTCATCTTCCGGCATCATATCTTTTTGCTCTTTGGTCCTGTCCATGGGGTTTTCATGGCAAAGATACTGGAGTGGGTTGCCACTTCCTTCTCCAGTGGATCACGTTTTGTCAGCGCTCTCTGCTATGACCTGTCTGTCTTGGGTGGCCCTGCACGGCATAGCGCATATTGAGCTACGCAAGCCCCTTCCCCACGGCAAGGCAGTGATCCATGAAGGAGTAACTGACAATAGGAGCTCTCAAGTAAAACATGCTTCTGTTCGGCCCACCATTTTGCCTTTGCCCCCTCCCACCACTTGCATTCCTGCCCCCACTTGCTGAAAGCTTTTCTGAAATTGAATTCAGCCCTTCCTGTGAAAGACATTCAACTGGAAGCTGAAGACCAGAACATCTGTCACTCTGCCGACCCCTACCCACACTCTCTCAACATTTCCCATCAAAATGCTTAGGATTTCTGCAGAGTGTTTAATAGGGGCCAGCCAACTCAGGGATAACTTAATGAATGTTCTGTGTAGGAGTCACTTCTACATGCCCCTGACTTCATCACAAAGAAGAACAGGATCCCTTCTCAGTTGTCCCAGACATGGAATAATAGGCTCAAGTTACAGGAAGTCAGTTTCTGGCAACATATCAGGAAAAAAATTCTGCCTGTTATAGCAGTACAACAATGGAACCAGTTACCTTAGAAAGTTGTGGGCTCATCCAGACTAGAGGCATTCAAGAAGCAACTGAACTGCCTGCTGAGAGGGTGGTTTGACTCAGAGTCCTGCGTGGAGCAGGGGGTTGGACCCGAAGGCTCTCTGGCCCCTCCCAACTCCACTGTGCTATGATCCTGTGATGGCATTGGCGGCTGGCCATTTTTATTTCCCTCCATTCTCAGGACCACCCCATGTGGTTTCATTACAAAGCCTTGTGGGACATTTAAATGGTGTCCCACTGCTGCCACCTTCAAGTAAGGTCATGGCTAGGGATCCAGGACAAGCATCAGCCCCAGTGGGCCCTGTTAGGGCAGTGGTTGATTCCAGGCCTGGGAGAGGACACAAAATCTGCTTGGACAGTTCAGAGCCAGGGAAAGACTTTGCTTAATTCATGAGGCTTCTTCATTCACTCAGGATGCTATTCCTCAAGGGAAGAGAAGATGACTCCCTCCCTCCCACCAGTTCAGGCCTTTCTTTTGACCAAGGGACTGCTCAAGAGACATTATCAGTCCACTGATTAAATTTATTTCAGTTGATTAATCATCTGCCTTTGAACCAATTCAGGAGTTGATTCAATTGTTATAAATTTGCATACTAGCAAAACCTCAAGATAGGCACCCCTTTGAGCTACAGGAGAAACTATGAGAGAAGCTACAATGAAGCAAGCGAAATCTACAGCATCTTATTAAAAGGAAAGAACATCTTTTATGTTTTCTTTTTAATTCTCAATTACAGTAGCACTGACACCAAAATAGCCTCTCAATTGAATATGTCCACTCTTAAATTGCAGCCTCCCTGATTAAAATTTGCCTGCACTGATGAAAATTGGCTACCGCAGATTAATCAATGAAAGCTACAGTTGATTAATCTACCACTTAAACTTATGAAATCTTGCTGCATTCTTCTGAGAAACATTTCTGAATACAAGAATGCTAGTGGTACTTCCTCTGTCCTCTTTTAAGCTATGGGAGCCTCAAGGATATCTAACCCATGAATTGGTTTCAAATTGGGGTTAATTTTTAAGCTGTAAAATGGTCCTACATAGCTATAAAATCAGCCTACATAGATTTTCAGACCAAAAAGAAACATCCACTTACTTTTAAAAGAGGCTGGCTTTGAACTTAAAATCATAAAGGCATATATCTTAGAAGGTACCTAAAAGGTCATCCAGTCCAACCCTCTGCTGTATGCAGCATCCCTTATAGATGACCATCAAGCATAGTGAAGAAGCATCCACACTTATCAATTCAACCAGAACTACCTAGGCTTATATAAGTTGACCCCATATAAACTGCAAAAAAGAAGAAATGCCTCCCCGAAGAAGAGGGCAAAAGAGGACACAGATTTCCAGCATATGTTCATGTACACATGTAGGTGCACACTTACAAAATGCATTATAATGATAATAATTTAAATAGAGAAAAAGTGCATCTCATCAGAGCTGAAGCAACTTCCCTGTGAGGAAAGGTGATGATGTCTCAGATTGTTTGCCTTATTAAAAAGGAGAATAGGGAGAGAAATGAGAGAGGGGGATGTCATTATGCATGATGTGGGGAGATTTTTCTCCCTCTTCCATAATATTAGAGCCCAGGGTCATCTCTTGAAGCAGACTGGTGGAAAATTCAGGTCAGATCAAAGGAAGGCTTTCTTCGCACAGTGCAGCGTGTGTTCCTTTGTTTATCTACTTACTCATTTAAGGTTGTATATGCAGTAGGCGCTCTCCATACCAAAGTTAAATTATAGAATATTGTCCTGATGTCTCCAGGATCAGAGGCAGTGAGCCAATATACCTTGTTTGCTGGGGAACGTGGGTGGGAGAATGCTTTTGCACTCACATCCTCTGTGCGCATTTGCTGGGAGGCCACTGTGAGAACATAATGCTGGCCTAAATGGGCTCTTGGGCTGACCCAGCGTAGCTCATCTTCTGTCCTCGGTGCAGGTGATCCATGCGCCTCCTCCTTCCATCTGTTGTCCAGGCTGTTGATGGGCAACACTTCTGAGAGCTCCCTTTTCTTATCATTGGAACTTAACCTGGCAGTGGGTAGCCCTAAATCAAACACATGGCCCTCTAGGCTAAGATGAGCACGGGGTCTCTACCTTTCTGATGTGGTCAATCAGTTTCAACAGGTGAGTCAGGAATGGGCTTCTTCAAGGTTGTTCTACACCCCTTATACATGTTGACGCTTTATAAATATACAGTGATGGCAACACCAACTGAACCCCCAATAATTCCAAAGAGATTCATGCAATTGTGGTTAAAAATCAGAAAAGGAAAAACAGGTTGAAGTCAATCGATCAATATCGACTCACCCAGCATGTGTTAAGGCACTTTTGTCAATGGGTGTCAGCATCTGTCAAGGCTGCGACACTCCAGATCTTCTCACTCCATAAAGCACATGTTTCCCATTTGGTTGGTTCTCAAAGATGTTCCAGTTGTGTCAGCAGAATAGTTAAAGCATGTGAAGTGCACCTCTCTCAACTGGAAAACAGCTGGAATTTGTTTGCTCCCTCTCTTCCAGCCTGGGATGGGCAACCTCCAGTGTTTTGACAAATAATCCAGCTGTACCATAGACCAGAAATCCAACTGCCCCTTCAAATGATGGCTTCCAGGGGGAGGCATGCTGTGATCCCAGTTTGATGTGTGCCCAAAGGCCAGACTCACCATTCTGTTCAGTGAGAATGTTCTCCAAAACATATAAACTGTGAAGAACCAAAATTGGTATTTCCATGCTGGAATGTCGAGCAATATGGCAGTGGAACCAGCTGCCTGGAGAGGAGGTGGCTCCCCCACACTAGAGACATTCAAAAAGAAACTGGACAGCCATCTGAGTGGGATGGTCCCAACTGGTGTCCTGCAACAGCAGGAGGGTAGACTTGATGGCCTTCATGGCCCCTTCCAACTCTACCATTCTATGATTCTGTGCTGAATGACCCAAATACATCAACACAGAAAGGAAAAGAGCCAATGGGGATAAAAGAAGAAGATGCCCATCACAACTCAGGGGTGGCCACACCTCAGAGGTGCCCAGGGGAACAGCCACTGATGGAGCCTGCAACTGGACTTTAAAGAGTCCTCTGGCAGGCCAGGGGAGAAGGGGGCCACACTGCCACAGAAGCTTTCATACCAAATGTCCCAAATTCATACCCAGGTAGGGCTCTCTGAAGCCCTGAGCAGCTGCGTATTTTAGGATAGAAGCATATTTCACCCAAAAGTTCTTATTGTCAACATTGATGTGTTGGGCCACAATCCCCAGTCCCCATAAACACAGACCATGTTGGCTGGGAGTGATTGCAATTCTAGTACAACACACCTGGAAGGGACCAGGTTGGTGAAGGCTGCTGTGGTGATTCCTGCATACTGTGTGCGTAGAGAGGCCCTTTCTTACCTGCCAGGGCTTTCTGCAACCCCCAGACAGGGCCAGCTGGATGGCATTGGGTGGGGGCCAACATGATCTCCCCCCACATGGTCCAGGACACACACTGCAGCAAACCCGCACTGCACAGCCCATGTCAGTTCTCATTCCCACAGCCTTCCTCAAATGGTGCCCAGTGTACAATCTGGAGTACAAAACCCAGCAACCTTGACCCTCTGCCCACACATCTTGCGAGGACCATGCTGAGGAAGCCTGCATTGCCCGAGCAGCAGGAGAGGATTGGTTAAGAAATGGATCAAAAGCCAGTTGGTCATAGCAGCTTGGATCTGGATGGGCGAGACCCACGTCTAGCTCCTTGCTCAGCCCCGATGCTCAGTGGGTGACCTTGGACTAGCAACAATCCCTGCAGGTTGCCTTGCAGATAAAATGGGAGCACATCCAGCAGTCCTAGCTCCTTGGAGAAAAGGCGGGCTATGACAGTGGTAGATTACATATGGGCAACCCAGGACCCACCGGCAGCCCCCAGCCCCACTTATGAATCGCCCCTACATGTGCGGTGCTGTGGAAGACAGAGCAAGGGGAAGCGCAGCCTGGCAAAAGGCCCCCGGCCCCATTGCACCCCCACCAGCAGCGTGTGACCCTGTAAGGAGCAAGGCACACAGAGTCATCCCTGCCATGGTGGGGGCAGGGGATTGGTGCGTGTCCTCCCCACCGTGGGTGCAGCCCCATCCAACCTGGCGTCTTCACTTTTGAAAAGTGAAGAAAGGCATCATCAAAAAACAAAAGGGGTGGCTTGCATAAAGTTTCTCTATGTTGATTTATGGTGTAAATTTAGAAATAGTTATTACAATTTAAACAGAAGTACAGTACATCCCTCGGAATGTGGTCGGGGCCCATGGTTTCTGCATCTGCAGTCTGGGCGCTCTTGGAGTGCCACATCCGTGCCCGATTCTTCACCTCCGGCCTAAACTGGGACCAGGCACCCCTCCAGGCAGAAGACTCCTCTGGAGGAGGAGGACAGTCCTCTGTCGGCCCTTGAATCGTTACTGTGGAAGAAGACACTCCCCGCCTTGCATCCATGGGAATGCGAAGCCCTCGAAGGCAGCAGGGGATCTCCTCCGATAGATTGATACATAGATCAACTGATCGTTCAGTGAGCAAACAAACCTCGGGAATTTCGTGTGAGAGGGAAGATTCCAAAGAGCCGTCTCTTTGCTGTGGGGGGAAAAAAGAGGGCAGGCTCGGATTATTTGTTCGCAGCTAAAGAAAAGGCCGCCTTCCGCTGGATCTGCGAGCGCTGCCTTTTGCAGGACGCTCGCCCGGAGCTCTTCTGGCTAATTGGTAAAGATGATATCCCTGGATTTCTGCCCCCGGTCGCTCAGATTGTCCTCCGCTCTTTCAGCAGCAGATCCCGAATTAGTTAAAAACCAGCAAGAGGCTTCCATGGGCTGAGGCAGGTCTACGCTAATCTTCTGGAACCTTAGCGGAATTGCTGAAGCCGGCAGTTGTTCGGCGATTAAAGTACGCAGGAGCCGCTTGGGCGGCTGCTGGTAAGGAGCGCGCGCGCACACACGCACTCTGCGCACGCACCGAAGCGGCCCAGAGAATCGCGGGCAGGTCTGGCAGAGAGCGGGCAGGGCAAGCCAGGCGACGGTCCCGCCAGGCCCTTCCTCGCTTCGCCTTCGGGCCGAAAGCGTCGCGCGTGCGTTGCTGTGGGGTCGGTAACGTGCTCCTGGAGCTGTGGGGAGAGGCTTGGCTGAAGTCAGCGGCGCAGCGTGTCGGGCCTGGGGGCCAACCCAGCCCTGCACCTCTGAGGGCGCACCTTCCACATGGCCACTCACACACCCCTGCGCCTGCTCCTTTTCTTCCAGCCAAAGATCGCTTGAGGGTTTCCCGGATTTTGCACAGGTTTAGCTAGCTGGAATGGTTTCTCCCACTGCCTCTTTGCAGGCCTCCGCTTCAGATGCGCAGGAGCCTCCGAACTCGGAAGGTTGTGTGCATGCAGAGCAATGTGTGTGACACTGCAGCGCATCTTGTCTGGACGGCCAACTTGGCTGCCTAGATCAGGCCCAGGAAAGTGGGAGGGAAAGAGGCTGGAGAGCCGATAGGAATCAGTGACTGACCACCTTCCGCCCAGCTTCCCCTTTTCCACGTCACCAAGGCCCAGTCGCAGAGGCCGCTTGTGCACTGCGGGAGACGGGCACAGCAGGCCTCCCAAGTCCTTAACACCAGGGCTCCAAATAACCCTATAGCCCCCATGGATTTATTTAGCTCTCTACTTGCAACAATCCATTAAAAATACAGCCAAGAATACACCACAATATAAAACATTGTTTTTTTAAAAAATGTCCTGCAAAATTTAAAAGCTAATTTAAAACGCATATAGAATTCCAATAACTTAAAAGAAGATAAATCTTGGAACCTGATTCAGCAACCAACAAAGTCCCAGTAAACTAATTAAATGTCTTAGAGTAGACGACAGTCTGAACCTGGCACCAAAAAGATAGTAAGGTTGGCCTTCGGCAGGCCTCATTGGGGTCCTCATTCCATAACTAGGGGCCACCCTTCCCCTCGTTGCCACCAGCCAAACTTCCCTCGGAGGTGGCAATCAGAGGCAGACCCTAGAGCTTGATCGTAGTGTCTGGGTAGACGGTGGTTGGGAGTCGTGTTCCGTCAGTATTAGGATCCCAGGTCACGCAGGTAACATCAGGTGGCTGCAGAATTGTATCCTAAGAGGTTGAAGCGAAAATATTCTGGGGTTTTGCTGATCCAGCCTCACCACCTTGTCTTTGGCACCTCCTAGCACTGGAAGGCAATCTCTGACCTGAGAGTTTCTCTGAAATTTATTTGTTTATTTATGGATTTCTGTCCTGCCTTTTTCCTACAAGGCGCTCAAGGCAGCTTACATCATTCTGCTCCTCCATCTTATCCCCACAACAACAGCCCTGTGAGGTAGGTTGGGCTGAGAGTCTGTGACTGGCCCAGAGTCACCCAGTGGGCTCCATGGCTGAGTGGGGTCTCGAACACAGGTCATCTGAGTCCCAGTCCCAGGCTCTTAACCACTACACCACACTGGCTGTCAGTGGAGGCCTGCCCTAGGGCTGAGAAGGTCAACACCCTTGGCTTAAATCCCCCGGATGCGAGGGATGACCTGCAGGCTTCCCACTATGTGTAGCCAGAGCTCCTCAGCCATTTCACGCTTTTATGGATCGAGGCAACTTAAATATATCTACTTTGTCCCAACAGCACAAGCATATCAGGTACCGTTTGAAGAACCTACTTAATGTGAGTGAAAGTACAATCTAAGGAATAATGCTGTGTTTTCCAAAGGAACACAAACTCTTTTCATCTCTTTTTGTCCACATTCTGTTCCTCGAAGGACATGGCAGCACCAGAATAGCCTTTAAGGATGAACCAGTTTCACCCTGCAACCCATTCAATGAGTTCTTCTCTCTTTGCTCAGAAAATAGCCCCTTTTGCCACTCCCAAGGCTTACCTGGTCTATTAATTCAGCATGAACAAAACTATGAAAATCATGAAACAAAGCCACAGGAAAACAGCTGGTCAGCAGTTACCAAGCACCTCCCTAGACCATCTAGCATCCCTCTGTTCTAGGGATCAAATATTCTTAACTTCTGGTAGAATCAGCCCATTTCACATGCTTTTGAAACAACCGTTGGATGGTGCCAGATCCTTCCCACTCACCAAGACAGATACAGCCCGATAAGCATGTCCATCTTTAGGGTTCAACCCCATCCCACAGGTCCCCTAGAATTCCAGTCTCAACAGCAAGGAATCATTGCAGCTGGGAATACAGGGTGTGTGAGTTTGGTTGCCACATCTTGGAAAGGTTATTGTAGAGTGGGAGGTGGCACAGGCCAACTGATCAGGTGTTGGAGCAACTCTGCTATAAAGAATGGTTGCCATGTTTGGAACTCTAGTTTGGAGGTGGGGGGTGAGTCACTGTTGAGTAACAGTTGCTCTTGACACGTATACCCAAGGAACATTGATTTGGACTCAAGGTGGAGCGGGAGGAGCAGAGAGAGTCTGTGAGATGTGGGCAAGTCCAGATACTGAGGTGGGAGAATCGGAGGCGCTTATCCCAAGGCCAGGATCCCAGGTGCTCCGGCAGCCTCTGGGAATAACCCAGAGGGGCAGCTATTGGGAGGGGGCTTGGAACAAGGGAGTTTCTTGGGGACAGGCGAGGGGTGTGTGGCTCTCAACCCCATGATGCAATGGCAGAGGAGGGCCGCCCAATTAGAGGATTGGCTCACAGAGAGGAGGCCCCTCCCCTTTCCCAAAGGCCCCTCCCAAAATATGGAGCCCAATCATACTCATAAGGAGAGTCCCTAGAAGTAAATACCACACTAGATTCAACAAAGCGCTCTGTGCATGCTCAGAATTTCATTCTGGGAGTTTGTGCTTCTGGAAAACACTATGGTCAATAACTTTCTGCAAGAAAGGTCTGTGGCTTTGAATGTGTGAAGGGGGAAGCCTCGTTCTCAACAGTAGCAGGCGACTTGGTAGAAGCGTCTAAGAGAATGCATGGTGTTGAAAAACTCAGGGAGGAGAAGTTTTCCCCTCCTCCACACTCCTGGAACTTCGGGTCATTCCATGAAACGGAACGGTGGGAAATTCAGGACAGGTAAAAGGAAGCACTTCTTAATGCCAGAAATAGTGAAAGAGTGGAATTCGGTACATTATGTAGTAGATGGCTAGTATCTTGGCAGCTTTAAAAGGGGATTAGAGAAATTGCTGGCTATTAACGGCTAATAATCACCAGTTGGGCACTATGCAAAGAAAATGCTGGAGTGGACGGGCCTTTTCTCTACTGCAGCAGGCTTCCTCTTGTCTTTCTAGTACTCCTGTTCGTAGGGCAATGCAGGGGTGTACAAGGGCGCCAGGCACGCTCTGGAACGACCTGCAGAGCAGCTCCAGACATCTTCTTCAGGCATTCGTCATGAGCCACGGGGCAGTTATCCTTGTCTTGCACCCCTTGAAACGAAAGAACAAATAAATACTCTTTTGGCCTTTAAACCAGTGGGATTTCAAAGTAAATGGCAAAGAAATCGGATTGCAAGGAAAATGGCACGAGGCGGCTGAGAAGTGGGATTTAGCACTGCAACTGGGAGGATGTTAGAAATGTGTTCCCCCCCCACCCCCCCCGTGTGTGTCTCTGTTAGGGCTTGGGGTGCACCTTGTGAGCTGGATCCCATTTGGAGTCCAGCATGGAGCTCCAGAGAGGAGACGTTGATCAAGCTTAGCCAGTTTGAGGAAGGAATATGATGATTTTGCCTTATGCATTCTCTGTATCTGTAGCCGAACCTGCCACTCTCCCTCTTCCTATTCCACATTCAAAGCCATTGAATATGGAAGAGACAAATGCAATAGATATGGTAACGTGCAGGGGGGTATGAGTGCATCTGTGAGTGTGTGTGTGTGTGTGAGAGAGAGAGAGAGAATAGCTTTTCAGTATCTTCACTCTCCCACCATGCCTCTGAAGAGAGCTCTGCACTCGTGCAGGAGTGTGAGTGAGGAAGCTTTTCAGATGATGGGTATATATCTCCAAGGTTGCATCTCTCTGCGTGGGCAGGCATCTCTGGTTGATAACTATCTCTCAGCAGGAGTGTGTGTGTGTGTGTGTGTGTGTGTCACCCTCGCCCCCTTTGAGAGGATAGCCAGCCATCAGGCTGTGTGGGTGGAAATCTGTGCCGAAGTTCTTTGACTGGAGCCGCACGGGTATATGGAGGAAGCGCGCGTCTGTTTCTTCTTGCATGTGAGCCTTTGTCAAGAATGGCTTCTATTTTTCTGTGTCTGTATAGGAGAAAGGCTGGGGGGGATCCATTTTCTTCAAAGGGAAAACACCAGATCTGTGACTATGTCAGTGTGTGAGGGAGAGGGAGAGAAAGGGAATGCAAGAATATGAATGAAAGCATCGCTGTTAAATCATCCCTGCCCCTTAATTCCTATGGCTATTTACTCAGTAGAATAAACAAAACCCAAGTCTTTGCTCAGGGCAGCAGGAGAGGGAGGTCTACGTTTAATTCAGTTGCAGGAGGGAAAGGGAAAGGCATTAAAAAGGGATAAATTATGAAAAGTAATGAGTAATTAAAGGTATGCCGTCTATATGGAAGATGAACTCATCTGTATGCTGATCTGTTTGTAGCCAAAAACAGCACCTTCCATGCATGAATGGGATTCCTGGGAGGCATGTTGGAACCCCAAGATCTGCAGAAGTATGCAAAAAGAACCGTAAGCGTGTGTGCAGATGCACACGCACGCACGCACACACACACACACACACCCCTAGTCAAATAAGAACTGGCAGGGTACCAGGTTGGGGAAGACCGAGCAAGCTTCATGTGGTGTCCTTTCCCCATGCAGTCTGTCCCTTTCCCTGCTATGCCCCATGGGGTCTCCACCTCAGCCCCCACTTCCAGCCCCATCCCAGTTAACGCTGCTGTCAGAAGCATAGGCCCAGCTCTGCATACAGTCCTTGTTTCAGATGCAGTTGCTCCGATTTCATCTCAGCAGGAGCACCCCCTTGGGAAGGGAGCGTGCCATCCACCCCACCGAGCCCCCTCCCATCCTGTGACAGAGAGGGAAGAGACGTGACCTGTGGCTCCCGAACGGTGAGGAAAGGGGCTCTTCTTGCCATGAGACACTGGAGTATGGCCAAACGGATCGTTCGGCTTCGTGAAGGACAGGTCCCATGGAGGTTACTGGCCACCCTACCAAGGTAGAACTTCCATCTGTAGGGACAGTATACCTCGGGGTAATAGATGCTGGGCCTACTCCCCCTTAGTGTGTGAAAGAGAGTGAGAGAGAGCATGCAGCACTCAAGACAAGCTCCACACAAAATAGAATCTGCAAAACAGCCACGCTTCCCCCAGAACTTGAGAGATATCCAACAAGTGCTCCTCAAGCCCTCGTCAGTATCAGCAAGTGACCAGCGATATCTGAAGCACGAACAGAATGCCCATTGTTAGATCAGGTGCTGTGGGTGCATGCATGTACGCAGAGACATGTATGCACTGGAGACTAGTGTCATGCAAAGGACCCCCAGCAGGATAACATGCTCACCTGCATTCTGCTTGGAGGCATTATGCACATCATTAAAATGAAAATAATAATAACAAGCACATCACCCATACTCTTATGGATCTCCATCAGTAAGGGGCAAACCACCCGGCCTCAGAGGTAGAAGGGAGGTCTTGTCCTCACTGAAACAGGATTTTTCCCACATACGGGCGGGCGAATGGAGCCTTAGGAGTGATCTCCAGGATCCTGCTGTCCACCTTGGTTCTGCGGCCCCAGATGCTGAGCGCCCAGCCAGCCAGATCTGCACAGACCCACCGTCTAAGCAGCAGGCAGCAGCCTTCCTGCTTCCTGTGCCACTCGTTATCTTTGGCCTTTTAATCCTGATCAAAAGCATTGCTGTGAGTTCGGCAGAGACTTTCGGAAGGAACACGGTTGCCTCTTGGATAATGAGGTTTGGAACCTGATTCCATCTGTCCTGTGGATGTGTGTGTTTTAACTTTTGAAAGCAATTATTCATGCAAAAGCGGGGGGAGACAGTCATCATTAAAATGAAATATGAAGAAATGCTGTGGGGGGGTGCAGGACCGCCACCAAACACGTGTGATTCCATGGGAGTGACTGATAACCCAGTGATGTCTGAATGACCCCAAATGGAACTTCTGTTGATACAGCTTTGCTGTGTTCCCCTGCCTCTGGCTGCCGCACTTCACAACCTCACAGTGCCTTGGTGATGCGGGTTGGAGGCAACAGACTCCCAGCTAATGAAAAAACTTTCCTCTGATGATACTATTGTTGTTGTTACTTTGCATCTGAATTATTATTATTTCTGTTTCCCCATTGCTTTCTGCTCCTGGCACTCCCCTGCCCTCGCAGCTGGCATTTCTGCTCTGAACATGTTTCCCCTCCTCACACAAGCCCTGCACACTGTTGGAGACAGCTGACAGTTCCTTTCAGGGCACTAAAGGCGGGATGAAAAAGACAGCTTTGCTCATGTTGGCGTGTGTGCGCGCACAGGTACACTCATGGCTCACCATCGCTAAGCAACCACCAGGGCTTCCACTCATTCTGAAATGGGCAGAGTAGCCAGGTGTTTGCAACAGCTGGCTTTGCAACTCCAAAGGCAAGAGGGAGGAGGGCCAAGGATGGATTTAGAAGCACCGGTTGACAATGACCTCCATTCCCTGGACCTCCAAGCAACTTAGGCAGACCACAGTGAATCTAAATTTGCAGCCAGCAAACCTGAGCAAACCCCCTTTCCCACCTCTGCTTTGCCCATTGAGTGATGCTTCCAAGTCTCCTCTTCGTATTTCCTTTTAAAATGATTTTCTTCAGATGCATTTACGCAGAAAGAATAGGAACTTCAGGAGAATGATGACCAAGTATCCAAAATGAGCCACTGAAAACATCTGCTCAATTAAGAGTCTCAGGTGATGTCTTTTTCTATCAGATATGGAGGTGGAAATTAATTAACCCACCAGCCTGGCATTTGCAGGTCGCCTCACTCTCCTCACTCCCAAAGGGCAACACCAGGATGTCTTCCGCCAAATACGTTTTGGCCCAGAGAGACTTCCAGGGATAAGGTCACAGACTGGAAGCGAGTGGGAAGCAATTCCGCATTTGTTATTCTTGGATGACCAAGAATGAGCTTCAGCTGCTCACCCTAAGAAACAATGCATTTCCTGAGTGCCGTGTGAAGAAGCAATCCACAAATGGCACCTGCCACAGAAAGCTGTCATGCGCAGAACGGCTTTTCAGGTCGCCTGCCAGCCATGCCCTCTTCCAAGAAACTCCAGTCCAGTCTTTCTCCCCTACTTGCCCTCCCACCCACTGCAAACATTACCCAGCCTTCTGCGGGCACTGAGCTTGCTTACCCCTCATGGGACTGTCCCATGGGGCACTTTCCCCTGCAGGTGTTTAATCACCTGACAAGTCCAAGGGTTCCTTCCAGCCTGCTGCTGCGCCCTCACTGCACATAGGTGGACTCGTTTAGCTATACAAGGACCCTTCTCAGAGAATGTATTCTTTACTGGTATATAGGAAGGGATCCAGTGTAAAAGTGTCCTTTCTGACTGCATAAACACTTTAGCCCAGGGCTGTCCAACCTTTTGACTTCTCTGGACCTCATTGGAAGAAGAAGAGTTGTTTTGGTCTGCACCTTAGATACACAAACACTGTCAAAAACTGATGGGCAAAAAACAATCTGTACATAATTTTTGTTCGATCCACCACCGCAGACAAGCAAAGGAGTCCTCACATAATAATCCTAAGAGAGCATACGTACATTTATTATTATTATTATTATTATTATTATTATTATTATTATTATTATTATTATTACATTTCTATGCTGCCCTTTGCCGAAACCTCGGGGCAGCTTACAACACGATAAAATACAATGAAATACAATAGCACATAATAAATTACCATTAAATACAAAATACAAAAAATACATTGATTTACAAATATAAGATTAAAATCATCAGTATAAATTAAGTAAATAAAAATATAGGAGGAGAAAGAGAAGGAAGAAGAAGTTGCCCTGGCCAGATCATATGTTTTAACAATTAAAATGATGTTTAAATAAAAAGGTCTTTACCTGGTGCCGAAAAACCAGTAACGACAGTGCCAGGCGGACCTCTTTGGGGAGTGAATTCCATAGGTTGGGTGCCACCGCAGAGAAAGCCCTCCTCCGACTACTTACTCTTCTAATTTCTTTCATGGAGGATTCCCGGAGAAGGGACTCTCCCGCAGATCTCAAAGGGCGGTTGGGCATATACGGACGTAAGTGCTCGTTCAGGTAGCCAGGACCCAAGCCGTTTAGGGCTTTATATGGGGCGTTGTGACATGACATTGTCTACAAAGTTCACACTCGAGAACCACACAATCGATTTATCAAAAAAATTGCAGAAGAATGTCATAATGTTTTAAGTAAGTTTATGATGTTGTGTTGAGCCGCATTCATAGCCATCCTGGACTGCACGCAGCCCGCAGGCCACAGGCTGGACACCCCTGCTTTAGCCTCTGGTCAGCAACCAGATTTCTTGGACCGCCAGTTTGCAAATGGAGTCACCAGTATAGGGACAAGGGGTTCCCAACCTTTCTAGCTGGAAAACATCATTGCTGGGGAAGGAACGTGATGCTGTTCTGATCCAATTGCGGCAACTGCAGGCTTGGATGGTGGTACCAGCCACAGGAGCTGATCTTCTCCCAGAACCGCCCCTTGCAGTGTTGCAGAGCCACACCAGGCAGTGCCCACCATTCCCACCCTGAGAAAGAGGGACGCCTGTCCAGCACCTGGTGAAGCAGGAGGCACAGCACAGGAGATGGTAATTCAGGAGATGGAAGAAGGGGCTCCATAAGGACTTGCTAACCCAGCGAAGACTTAGATCAACCTTGGCAGCTCTTCCTCGAGCTCATCTCTGAGTCAGTGTTTGCAGGCACTCCCTCGGAGTGGATCTTTCCTCTGGAAGAGACACCTGCCAACACAGCTTCTTGGCAGCAAAAAGCGTGCCACCTCTCCTGCCTCACCAGCTCCCCCATGGTCCTCACTCTTGCAGCCTGGGTGTAGAAGGAAAAAGCGAAGATCCAGGCAGGGCCTGGGATGTGGTCAGAGGAGTGTTCGGGCAGCGATGGCCAGGGGTTCTGCTGTCCCTGGGTCAAAGCGGTTCCGGCAGGGCTCAGCTTCGCGGGCACTGTCCGTGGTGCTGAAGCTATTTGAGGGATGCAGTTCAGCACCATCCGCGGCTGCTTGAAAGATCAGGCTGCAATGCAGATACACGGACAGTGGAGCCATCAGGCCAGACTGCAGGGTGGCCCATCCAGGAAATCACATGGCTCTTTAGGCTGTCCTGGAGGAGGCATAAACACGTGGCCACTCCATTTCCTTCTCCCATTGACTTGTGCCATTATTTTTGCTCCCCAACGTGAAGACTTTTATGGGTGTGGGAAATTCAAAAAAGCCAAACAAACCAGAAGGCAATTCTTCTGACCTATTTGCAGTGCACCATCCAAATTCAATATGATGGAGGGAAGGACCACAATGCATCAGCCTGCCAGGAGCCAGTCAGAAAAAAGAGGCACGACCTGAGCCAGCACGCCACACGCTTTGCACATGGGGAAATCCTGTCTGATTTGGTTTCTTCCACATTAGAACTGAAACATTTAAAGAAAAGCAAGCGTTTTTCTTGTCCCAGGTATGGAAACTTCTGTGCTTTTTGGTCAATTTGCCCCAAAACTGCCTGAAATGAAATCCTCATGCATTCCTTCAGTACGGTCCTCAGTTGGACTGAGGAACTGCAGTGAAGTCCCATGACTGTGCCTCAGAGGAGTTCATCCCAGGGATGAACCCAGCATGCAATGAAGGGGGCAGAGGCAGCAAATGCATCCCTCATTCACCCCCCCCCCTTGCAGTAGGGTCTGCATGAAGGGAACACCAAATAAGCTCCTGCCTCTACAGCCAGAGGTCCTGTGGCAAGGGCACAAGGAAGCAGCACCCCTCTTTTTAAAAATGGTGTTTCTAGCCCTTATGGCTCCAGAAAACTCTTTTGTTTGGAGCAGAGCACCTAAGTCTGGCACTCTGTCTCTAGAAGATTTTTCTTCTTCCCCACTATAAAAATGGAGAGAGGATTCCATGAGACCAGGATCTGGATCTCAGATACTGCCTAAAACATGGAGATCCCATTGCATTAAACTATTTTAGGCTACTTTGTTCAATGGCCTTTGCAAGACCCATGCGCTTCTCTCATCCATATTTGAAAATCTTTCTGTGCAAGTAGTTGTCACATCTTGTGACGATTAATTGCCCAAGCTGTAATGTATTGTGTGAAAAAATACTTCCTTTTAATGAGTGGGCTGTTCCAGCATGTGTTTCTGGTCTGGCTGTGCTGGATCCTTAAAAATGTTTCCTACAGCAGTGGCTTTAATCTAGCAGCTATCATCAGCAATCTGTCCTGAGTTCAAAAGTGAAGCAGACTGGACCGCTGATGCTTCGCCAACCTCATCCCAAGCTCCACACACTCCCCATCTCTCCTTTCCCCCCTCAGCCCATGTCCCAAAGTTCAATGGTCACTGAAATGCAAGAAAGCAGAATGAACTGGACAATTTACTACAGATTTTGGGCGTGCTCCTATCTCTGTGTGTGTGTGTGTGTTGTTCTCATTTAAATCCTAGAATCCCCAGTAATTCCCAGCCAGTTATTTCTCAGCATAGCTTGTTGTGAAATGCTAGGAAATCTGGGACTTTTTTCTGCCAAATCCTGATTGAAGTTCAACAGATTATTCAATTCAATTTGGGCAGATTATTTTAGGTGCCTGGGTGAGAAATTGATATGCACCGGCTGCAGGGAGCCGGTGTAAAGGAGAGAGAGAGAGAGAGGTTGCATGTTGTGAGTGCCTGTCAGATAGTACAATGCACGCACACGCTCCCTAGAGGTGTTGGCTTTTATGTGTTACCGCTCCTCTCTTAATCCTAACAAAAAGGTCCTTTTTTGCTGTGCTACCCAGATTTTCAGAAGGAACCATATCCGTCAAGGCTGCTGCTCCCCATTATCAGATGACAGGGCTTATAAGCCTCCTACAGGATCACCCAATTTGCCTCTCTGACCCAGAAATTAAAGAGAGAGAGAGGTCCATCAGCACTCCGTCCTGTGCTTGCACGTAATTGAGGATATCTGTAACCCTGGCTGTAATTAACTGGAACAATTGCAAAAGGTGTTTGTGTTTGCTTAGCTTGGGTATACCAATGTCCCTTGTTCTGTGGGCAGCTGTTAAGACTGCATTGACCTCTGGCTAGGAGCAAACAATAGGGATCCAGTCTCTTCCTCACACAGAGAGGGCATGTTATTCCGGGCATGTCTGTGCCAGGGCTGTTTGTGTAGCCAATGATCTATGATTGCCTATGACACCTTGTATATATGCAGCCTAATAAGAGTGTTGGAAAAGGAGACAGTGAAGATATATCAAGCCATGTTGTTTATATGACATCTATTACCATAGAAACGGAACACCTCACATCCTCAGCCATATTTATCCTCACAGCACCCCAAGAGCTGTCAACTCCACATTGCAAGAAGAGCAAGTCTGAGCTGCTCTTCAGTTGGCACAGATGTTGGTGGTGGGCATCGTCACCTGAGAAGGGAGGGGCCCCTCTTTCTTTGGCTGGCTTTCTCTCCCTGCAGAGAGGGACTACAGCTCCCCAGAAGAGCAGGGTCCTGCAGGCAAAAGCTCCCAAACGCCACCTCCTGCATCTCCAGCTAAAGGGATCAAGGAGTGCTTGATGGGGGAAAGCCCTCTGTGCTTCAGACGCTGGAGAGAAGCTCCAGCTGGGTCTCAAGAACATGGTGACCCACAGTTAAGTGTGGAGTGTGAACCGTTGTTGACATGCTTGTTGATTCATGGGTGGTGGTTGTGGACATACGTTGTCTGAATGCAGGTGCCCTAACAAGCTGTGGTTTACAAACTATGAGCAACCCACCATTTACAGCTCATAACTCAGCCATGACTTCTTTTCATGGGTTGTTCATGGCTAGCAGGCCATAACTCATTAGTGCAGCTGCGTTCAGGCAACATGGTCACCCACATTTCAGCAACAATCTAGTGTGGCACAGTGGTTTAAGTGCTGGACTAGGACTCAGGAGATCTGGGTCCTAGTCCCTGCTTGGTCATGAAGCTTGCAGAGTGGCTTTTGGCCACGTACTGACTCTCGACCTCACCCACCTCACAGGGTTTCCGTGAGGACCAAATGGAGAGGAGGAGGAATTATGCATGCCGCCTTGGGCTCCTTGCAGGAAAAAGGTGGAATAGAATTATAACAATGAAATAAGGACATGGTTAAATAATAGCCCTCATTCAACCCATGTTCACCCCTTGAGTTGGAGGCATTGTGTTGTCTGAATGCGGTATCTATCAAAGTAGGCAGTGATGGTCTAAACAGACGACTAAACTTTGTCTCCAGTGGCTTCCCATCCTGTGAGTGGTTCCTCATTCCTGTCTGTAGTTTACCATCTGTATTGTTGGCTGCCAAGCTAAGCACCCATTTCTCCTTGTGCTGCTCTGCAGCTGGGAAATGTACTGAGCAGGGCAGGACTTCTGAGGGAGCAGGTGATTCAGTGTGTTTTGGCTGGAACATGTACTCCATATGCGCTGCTGGAGGGATCTTGGCTAAATAAGACTCAGGATAGCGCTGTGCCAACTGGAGTAAGGGAGGGCAGGAGATCGTGAAATCACAGGTTTTTTTATATGTTCCTCTGTCCCCAGGGAACAGTCTCAGCATTTATAATTTGCTCACACACGCACAGTGTCGCTAAATTCTTCGCACTGCGATGGGTGTCCAGAGACAGATCTTGAGAGAGTGTGGCTCTACCCAGTTGGACAAGGACAAAGTCTGGGATTGTCACTGATTTAAGATGACTGATATTGTGTCGAAGTATTTATTATTCCGAGTGGGGTTCTAATATACACAATCTTTTATGTATTTTCCTCTTTTTTAAATCTATGTATTTATTGAACGGAGCGGGTCTTTGACCGCAATAAAGCTTTAATCTATCTATCATTAGTCACTGCGGTGCACATGCTGGTGGTCAACCCCAACCCACTGAAACACGTTTTTGAAAGCACTCTGGAGCACTCCCAAAGCCTGCAGTCCCTGGCTTGCATGCTCAGGACATAACTCCGCACGAGGTGTTTCAAGGCAACTCTGCCTCTCTGATCGGCAGTGGCTGCAGGTGGTCCCGCCTTCTCCTGGCTGATCCCTTTGCACTGGAGGGAAGAGAGCACACTCTGCCATTTTGCTGGATCCCATCAAGCCCCCCAGTCATCCCGGATTCAGCCACTGCCACCTCTGGTCAGGAGGCACAGTCTCGTCATCATCAGTCAAAGAACCCCAAACACAAGCAGCCCCTCTCCCCAGCAGTGCAAGACTCTGAGATTCCAGAATGGGAAGAGGGCTCTTCAGCTGCCTGTCACACTCCTGCAGAGTGAGCGGAGCTGACCACACTGCAAATCATTGCCACCTACGCCAGCCTGCTGCTGAGGCAGCCTCATCTCATAGTCCCAGCTGGGAAGAGCACCAGCCAGCAATGACCAGAGTGATCTGTCACTCTCTTGCAACAGCCCTGGGTGCAGCCTTTACTTCATTGTGACTCATGCGCTTTCCTCAACCGGTCTCTATCCTGTCTGTCCAGGCCTGACTAGTCTATGCAGATGGGGCTCACCTTGCTGAGACCGCATCCTGCCCAATGCCACTGGCTTCCCCTGTGGGCTCCACTAATAACGAAATGAGACAGTCTCCTTCCAGGATGGCTGTGTTATATTGCTACAAGCCGATGGCCCAGTGCAAACTTGGTTGGCAGAGGCATAGCAGAGGCCTGAGCACAACTTGTTTAATATTTATTTCCAAAATGTGTTTCCCATTTTCCAGCCAAATCACTTTAAAATGGTTCATGGCAGAATGCAATAATCAACATTAGCATTGAAGAATGCTACTCACAAAGCTAAAAGAGCATAAAAGGATAGCATGGCAATATCAGACAAAGCCGTTGATCCATCAGCACATAAAACCACTGAACAAAACATTCTAAGATGGCAGATTTTAAAAACTTGGATGAAAACAATTTGTGTTACATAAAATGTTCAGCATGCCCAGGTTTGGCTGGGCAAATGAAAAAGATCTTCAGATTCTACAATGTAGCACTGAGAGAACCAGAAAGAACTTGTGGGAAGGGCCTACCACCATGAAGGCCTTCTCTAGACACCACTTGCATTTTCTCTGAAAGCAGGGCTCCTCAGGGAGGATTTCCCCCCTAGAAGTGGAGGAGCTCCTCAGGGCACTGGATGTTACAAAGGCACTGGGCCCCGACGGGTTACACCCAAGAGAGTTGGCAGGGGTTCTCTCACGCCCACTGGCCTCCATTTTTGAAGCCTCATGGAAATGGGTGACGTTCCAGAGGACTGGAGGGTGGCATCAGTGGTCCCAATTTTCAAAAAGGGTAGTAGAAGGGACATGGGGAATTATAGACCGGTTAGCCTTACGTTCATTGTAGGAAAAACAATGGAAAGGCTCATAAAAGAGAGAGATCTAGCGATGCTAGATAGGGAAGAGAGGCTGGCAGCCACACAACACGGCTTCCGCAAAAACAGGTCCTGCCAGACAAACCTTGTGGAATTCTATGACAAGGTTTTGCAATGGCTAGATGGAGGGGACGCAGTGGATGTGGTTTACCTGGATTTCAGCAAGGCCTTTGACAATATGCCCCATGATATCCTGGTTGAGAAATTGAGGAGTTTTGAGATACACCAATGCACTGTCCAATGTATTAAGCATGGTTGACTGACTGAAAGCAGAGGATAACCATTAGTAGGGAACCATCAGGATGGTGGCCAGTGACAAGCGAGGTCCCCCAGGGCTCTGTCCTGGGGCCGATCCTGTTTAATCTTTTCATCAACGACATGGAAGAAGGGGTGAACAGTCTGCTGATCAAATTCACAGACGACACTAAAACTGGAGCAGTGGCCACAACTGAGGAGCAGGTACTCCAGATCCAAAAGGATCTGGACAGACTATGGAAGTGGGCAGGAGACAACAGGATGGCGTTCTGTGTGGATAAGTGCAAGGTCTTGCACTTGGGGCATAGAAATAGGTGTCATAAGTACAGGATAGGGGACAAGTGGCTGGAGAGCAGCACTTGTGAGAGGGACCTCGGGGTACTGGTTGACTGCAGGCTAAACTTGAGTCAGCAGTGTGATGCGGTGGTCAAGAGGGTGAACACCACCCTTGGTTGCATAGCCAGAAGCGTGGCTTCTAGATCAAGAGAGGTATTACTACCACTCTGTATGACTCCGGTGCGCCTGCAACTGGAGTGTATTGTGTTCAGTTCTGGCCCCCTCATTACAGGAAGGATATAGCCATGTTGGAGTCAGTGCAGCGTAGGGCCACAAGGATGGTGGCTGGATTGCAGGGAAAGCCATATGAGGGGAGACTGAGGGAGCTGGGCCTCTTCAGCCTGGAGAAGAGGAGACTCAGAGGGGATCTGTTGGCAGCATACAGGTATGTGAGGGGGTGCCACACGGGGGTGGGTAGAGACGTGTTCTCCCCTACAGCAGAGGGCAGGATGCACTCCAATGGAGCCAAGCTCAAGGAAGCAAGGTACAATTTGGATGCCAGGAAGTTCTTCCTGACAGATAGGACTCCGAGGGTATGGAATGGGCTTCCACGAGAGGTGGTTGAGGCCCCATCAGTGGGGGTGCTCAAGGATAGGCTACACATGCACATGGTGGGCATGTCATGAGCAGAGCCGGCTGGAGCCAGGGGTCAGACTAGATGGCCAGGGAGACCCCTTCTGGTTCACTCAGTTTCTAAGTTTCTATGTTGTTAATATTAGGAGAAACTCATGCAGGCCCAGATCCAGGCTGGTTGTTTGTCTGTTCATTTGCGTGGCTCTGTCTGTAAAGTGCCTTCTGGGGACGGTCGACTGCTCCTGAACCCCCACTAGAATGAAGTCTGCCCCCAAGAACCAGTCCTTCAGCTCTTCATAGGCAGGAAGACTCATAATAAGGCAAGTTCTCCCACAGAAAGGCAGGTGGTAAACCATTCAGGTCTTTAAAGGCTTGGATTGCTCTCTGAAAATATTTGGCAATATTTTCAGATCCTTCAGTGCAGATTTTTCAGGACAAGTGTGCTAGGGCCCTTCTCCAGAAAGATGCATGCAGTATCTAGAGAGGTATGGATTTGGTTCAATCCATTCTGTCTGTTTTCTACAGAGAGTCAGGCATCTTTCATTCTGGCATCCATTCACTGAGGAACTCAGAATTTTTAAAGAGATATACAAGAATTCCATTCAACCTGTGCAAGCATTCGTTGGCATGTGTGTGCTTTTGGTATTTATTCATTCATTTATGAAATTTCTAAACTACCCAGTACCCAAAGCTCTCTAGACAGTTCACAGCAATTAACAGGATAAATATAACATGATAGGCTACAATGTCGAAGTTTAAAATACACTCTCAGGGAAAAATAAAAGCCAAAATAAAACCTAGCAACGATCCAAGACTTAAAATATGGTAACATTTAAAACAATTGAAACTGAAAGACTAAAATGCCAGGAATATAAGATCATCTTATATTAATATAATATAATATAATATAATATGAGAGATATAAGAGACCCAGTGTAATGTAGTGGTTAAGAGCATAGGACTGGGACTCAGGCAATCCGGGTTTGAGTCCCCACTCACCCATGGAGCCAACTGAGTAGCTTTGGGCCAGTCACAGACTCTCAGCCCAACCTACCTCACAGGGTTGTTGTTGTAAGGATAAGACTGAGAGCAGGAGGAGGAGATTGATGTCACCTGCTTTGAGTTCTTAAAAAGAAAAAAGAAAATGTGGGATATAAATCTAAATAAATTAAGAAGAGCACAACACAGACATCAGACAAGCCTTTCTGGGAAATTCATCCCCCAGCTGGGGTGCCACAACAAAAAAGACCCTCTTTTCAATCTCCAGCACTTCCATTCCTTTGCTGGTGGCTCCCAAAGATGGACTTCTGAGGACCCACTCAGGGTTCAGGCAGGCAGGCAGATATATATGGGAGAAGATCACCTTTCCGGTAACCTGTCCTCGTGCCATTTAGGGCTTTGAATGTTAATACCAGCACTTTGAATTGGTCCAGAAATGGGCTGACAGCCCAAAGTATCAGCGTAATACGATCACGTTGGCCAGTCCCCATTAACAATCTCACTGCCCCGTTTTAAGGTTCCTGGGCTGCAGCAGCACATATAACACCTTGCAGGAATCCAGAGGAGAATTTATGACGTCCCTCTGCCCAGGTGAAGAGGCAGTTGGCACATCAGCTTTAGCGGACAAAATGTGCTCTGTGCCATCAAGGCCACCTATGCAAGCAACAAGAGTGCACCCCAAACTGCAGTTCCAAACCATGTACCACCCCTACCACCATCTTCGCTGGAGTGATCCTGTTTCCTGGGCCACATCCCATCCAGAATCACAGCCAGGCACTGGCTTAGAGCAGCCTCTTCATAACGAAAATAAGATATTGTCACCTGTGTATTGGTAAGCCCCCAGTCCACTTCTCCAGATAACCTCCCCCATCAGTTTCATGTAGCAACTGTCTGCCTGGCACCCCATGGCATAATTGCCAAAGGGCAAAGCAATAACACCCCAACATCCCCTTCTGGAATCAGCTGCCTGCATGGGAGCAGAACCAATGCAATGCAGTGCCTCCAGCCCCCAACGCAAGACGCCCATCTGGAATGACACCCAGTCAGTGGCACTGGGAGTCACTGAGAGGTCCAAGAGAATTAACAGGATGACACTCGCTTGTCCCTTTCCTGGCAAAGGCAATCAAGGCAGTTTGCATTCCCAGCCCAGGCTGAAGTCTGACTGAAAGGAGACCAGATCATCAGTCCCATTGCAGAGCGGCCGTCTGCTCAAGCCCCCCACCAGGAAACACACACATGCATCTGTGTTAATGCATATCCTGGGGGATCGTGCTTGTGCTGATATGCATTGATATTAATGTGCACTTGCTCTAATGCTTACCAGCATGAGTGTGAATTTGCACACATTCCCCCAGAAGTAAAACATGCACACACTTGACAGGTCCACTGCTCTGTGTGACCCAGAAAAAGCGTGTCTGCTGCTGAATCTGCAGGAGGGAGTCACAGAAATGCGGGCGTCTTTCGATGGCAAACCTCTTTGACATTTCTAAGCGTGCCTGCATGTCCCTGGCGTGTGCCTGAACCATGCCTATTCCATAAAATAGCCAGCTGCACACTGCACAATCTCACTCCGCACATGCATGCACTCACGCATTCACACATGGGCTCCCCCACGATGCCATGCGTGTGTGAACCAATTTTTTGCTGGAAGCCACAGGGAAGACTGCAAAGCTGGTGGGGAGATGGGACACTTTTATCTGCAACTGTACAATCTGAGTTGGCTCAGTCTCATTGCTTCAGAGACTTTGCTGAGCTCGTTGGGTTTTAATGAGGCAAACCAACGATAAAACTACCTTTGCCCTATATGTCTATCACAGCATGAAATTTGCTGCAGACAAAAAATGCGTGTTGCATATCTGTGTAGCACCGTTTAGAAGAACAAAAAAATTGATAATCTGCATGTTTAATGGATGTTTCCATTTGTTGATCCACAATCCCCTGAGAAGGTTTAAAAAACCTCATTCTCTCCTTCACACATCTCTATCCTTCTTGCTGGAAGCAGAAACAAACACCTGGTGAATTTATGGAAAGTGGGACTGAGGAAAGAGCAAGAAGCGCTTTTATCAGGGGTTACTGGATACATGGGGAAATGCTCTGCAATCATCTCTCCCCATTTGTAACATCTTCTTATCATGCTCCAGTCTCATTAAATTAGGTAAATTGAAGCAGCCGATATTTTTATGGAGACTAAGGAACGCGCCCAGACTCTATAATTACCCAGCCAGGATGTATTTATGACACTGTGTTACCAGTAAACAACAAGAACAAAAAATAACTTTGGATCAACTACCATTTTAAAGGTGAAGCAGAGTCTTCGCAAAGGCTCTAGTCCTTTGCCCTCTCTTCTGTCTTAGATGCAATAAAACGAGTTGCAGCACGCATGAAATCTGGATCTAGAAAAAGACCTAAGACCATTTCCATCCCCCAGAAGAGCAGCACTGAGATCCGTGTTCCAGATATCGCATGTGACAGAGGGTTTCGTAGAGGAAGAAAAAGTGGAACTGATCGTGGTGGTGGTAGTGGTGGTGGAGGAGGAGGAGGAGGAGGAGGAGGAGGAGGAGGAGGACCAGTCCTGAAAGGCTATGCCTATCAAGGGGAAAGAAGAGGTTTGCCTTGCTGGGGAGAAAGGCAGGGTCTGGGGAGCAAGAGGCTCAGTGGCTGTCCTGCTTACTCCTGAGGACTGTCCTATGCAGGCATGTCCTACTCCTTGTGGGCAGACATGCTGCTCATGCTGACCTGTACTTCTGAGCAGCAGCACAGGCTTGTGGCTGGAATGCTGCTGGAAGTGCTGTTGGGTGATGCCGTCCTGAGCAGACATGCAGAAGCGGCTTATAAGCAGTAAGAAGCACATCCTGGGCCTAGTTGGTTTCTCTTTGGCCCTGGCGGGAGGGCCTGTGGTCCCTGGTAATAGACCTCGTTGCAGCATAAGCACTGCTAAAATGACATCCGATCCATTACATTCACCAGGTGCAAGGGGCCGCCTTATCCAACCCCAATAAAAAGAGCTGTCCCTGAATGCCACCCATCTTTTTTTTCACATATAACCCAATGGCTACCAATGATATTTAGCCCCGGTAGCATATTTCAGTGGGGACCAAAAGTAGCCTCCATCCATGACACTGGGAAGTGTGACTCCTAGAAACAAGGAACTTAGGATGCAACCCTCTGCAGCTTTAGTGGGAAAAAAATCTAATCGTAGGAAAAATCCTATAATTCCCAGCCAGCCCTACAGGACATTTTTTCCTGTCTAAGCTTACACAGCACTGCACCCTCCATCTCGGTGAAGAATGCACTGAGACATACCACAGACTCCCTGTAAGGACCCCACAATTTTTATTTATTCTTTAAAAAAATGAAATGATTGGCGCTTTTAGTCAATGTTGAATTCCTTACTTATTTAAAGAAATGAAGCTGCTATCTTATAGAGAAGGTAAGAATTTTGTGGCAATTTGGTTTTGATGTTAAAAATTGCCAAAATGTTTCCATTTCTTGATATTGGGAAGAAAATAACTTGAGATTAAAACAATCTGAATATGAGAAAAAGTCTGAATGAGAGATCAGTCCAGCCCAGGGGCTTGAATATTTCACTCTTAAAAGTCTTGGATGGGCACATGCTCTGCCATTTTTGTGATACTAAATTATGAGTTTTGGAAAGGCTCTTTGGCTTTAATAGCAATATGGCAAGTACAGCATGATCTTCTCCATAGCTGTGCAGACTGATTCTGGCCAGTGCAAAACGGGCAGCAATTCCATCTCAGTCTGGTTTTGGTAGGAATTCATGCCACAGTTCCCTAATTTGGGAAAGAAAGAATTGGAAATTTTAAACATCTGCGTTCAGGAGAAAGCAAACCGACAGATTCATCCGTCCCGAATTTGCGATGGATGAATCTGTCCTAGTCGGAGTGTCCTGGCCACTCAAGTTTCTTCCCCTTCCCTCTCCTCCCTGTAACACCTGCTTGACTCCCTTCCAAGGTGGCTTTCCTGACCCCAGAGTGCAGCCCGCACAGCTCTTTCCACACCAGCTACAATGGGAAGGAGTTGGGAAAACAGGGAGGACTGGAGGGCCAGTTTCTCACTCGTATGTTGGAGCGTTGTCTCGCCTCCTAGCAAAGGAGGCAAACCATTCAGTGGCCTCTCCAGTGCTGTCTGGGAGCCACAGGACCTTTCCCACCGCCTGTCTCTCCGTGCACTAGCGGGATGTCAGAGAAGCTGCCACTGAGGGATCTTTGCTCTCTTTCTGCATACGCACCCTGCCATTCTCCCAGAAATCTCAAGGCAGCCCAACCTGCATTTTACCTTCGGAAAAGCCTACAAGGTGTCTTTGTGGCTACAGAGGGCCCCACGTGTGGAAATTAGCTCATTTGCAGGCTTGTTTGACCCTCCTGGTGTTCTGCAGCTGCAATGGAGTGCCAAAATGAGCTTGCCAATAGTGTCCTTTTGGCCCATTGGGCGTTCCGTAGCCACCAGGTTTGCCATTTTAACAAGCAGCATTGTCGCTTAGGAAGATAATCTCTGTCACACCTTGCATGGGGGACCCAGTCAGCCTAGAGGCTCCCAGATCTCCCCGTTTCTGCCTGTGGCTAGCTAGGTTAGGCGGGACTGAGTCACTGGGTCAGGGGCAATCATCACAGCCCATAATTTGCTCCAAGGCCTCTGCAATCTGCTGCCATTTTTGAGTGATTCATTTGTTTGAATTCCCACTTAAAATAATGCTCACATTGACCTTTAAAATGTTGTGTTTTAAAGTGTACGCTTTTTTGGTTAGATAATAACTGAAAATAGAATTGACTAAAAAGACAAGAAACCCAGCATGTACAAAGCAAAAGAAAAACTCTGTCAGATGGAGCAGTAGTTCCATCACAGGCCTCCTTGAAAACTGCACTGACATCTTTCTCCAGTCCCAGATGCTTTGAAACTTAACTCCCAGCATTCTGGAGCATTCACTGTGTTGGCTGGGGCTGATGGGAGCTCCAACACATCTGGAAGGCGGCAGCTTAGGGCAGGTTGTTTTATGAAAAATAAAAATCAGAGCACATTTCTTGAAGATGGCCTTGTTACCTGCCATCTGGATCCAGGTTTGTTTCTTTTTAATTCCATTACCAGTGTAATTCTCTATCAGGAGCAGCAGCAGCAACACTGCATTGTGAGTGATCATTTAAGGATGCATTTAAATTTTACCCTAATGGTTGCATCCTTCACCCTCTAACCACCCTGCCCACACACTGACTCCCACACACAACCAAGCATGTGTACATGTGCACACACCATCCAGTCAAGATGCCACAGGACGTATCAGGAGATGTGTACCCCAAGAAACAGGATGTCCGCCTTTAAGGTGCTTCCCCCGCAGAGCCTTGATGCCCTTGTGGACTGACCTGCATGCACTGGATTCCCCCACGCCTAGTTGCCACTTGAAGCGGTGCCTCCCTGAAGGCATGCTGGAGTGCACCTCCCATCACGCCCAGCCAGTGCACCCATCGGCAGTACGGACCGACAGTGGTGGGAGTTGTCCTTCACATCTGGCACGTGCCAGCCTGGCAGGGCTGCCTGTAGGACATCCCTTGCGTTGGGTCTTTACTTTAGATCATAAAATGCTTGTCTGTGTATCCTGATCAAAGACGGAATCCAGCGAGGTGCCCAGTCCTCCCTGGAGCATGGATGAGGTTTGATTTGGAGGAGGTGGAGTGGGGAGCAGAATCCACGCACTGGCCACTTCCGCCACCCGGGAGGTGATCTCTGGATTCCCCCTCGGGCCCGTGTAATGTTGTCTTTGCCCAGAGTCATCTTAGCTGGCTTTGTGCGAGTACAATGCAAGCATTATCCTCAGTCGCATAATGCAATCTACATGCGTGACTCAGCAGCAAAGCACACACAATGCCTGGAGAGTGTTGAGCCTCCGTGATGCATTTGCCATGCCGCCGGGAAGCGGCTTTTCCTGGCCACATTAACAGCCTCCTTCCCTCTATTAAATCCACATGCTGGAGGGCGGGGTGGGGGGAGGAAGGAGAGAAATCAGAGCACAAGTAGCTGTCTGAACTCAGCGAGACCCCGCTTTTTGAAGCCATGTCCTCCTTGCTGGGTCCAGGACCAAGGGCAGCTCCTTCAGGCCTAGCGCAAATTGCACCCAGGAAAAATAATCCAAATCTAGCATTGAAGTCAATCCACAGTTCTTCTCTCAGAATTCATTACGGAAATATAGAGAATATATTTGCATACATTTCTTAGCTTGGTATCATTTCATCCTTCTCTTAATAGCTCTGTTAAATGAAGAGAACGGCAAGAGGGAATCAGCCGGGGTGGGGGATAAGCTTCCAAGCTTCAGCCTGAAAACACGAGAACTAGAAGCTTGCCCCTCTCCTCTCCTCTCCTCTCCTCTCCTCTCCTCTCCTCTCCTCCTTTTTAGCATAATGAAAAGGTCAGCTTGGTACCTGCTGACCAAGTTTACTTTCCAAAGAAATCCATGACAAGAAGGAACAGAGGGCAAGAGGTTTCTAAGCTTTGGTCTGCAGACTTGATGAGTGGAAAATCATTCACCAAACAAGATGAAAGTTGAGGTTCTCAGTGTGGTGCTTTGTAAATTTTACTCACCAGGAAAGCCATTCCTGCACAGATGGAGAGAAATCCATTTACAGTCCACAAGCTGATAAGGTGCTGCAGGTACGTTCCAAGTCCCTGCAGTGCTAGCCGGTGCTATGACTTGAGGGAGTTTAAAATGAGAACTGCACATGCTCAGAGTAAATGAAACAAATCAGGGTCAGCAAAATGTTATGATTGTTCTAAAATGTTAGGAATGTAGAAGAAGCTGTACAAGAAGGCATGGTGGTTGGAGGGTGAAGAGAAATGTTAGTTGGTGCTTCATAACTGAAGTAATAGGCATGGCCATCTAAAGCAGCTATTTTCAACCTTCCCACTGCTGGGGACCAGCAAAAACAGGAAAACCACTGCGGGGATGACTGAGGCAGAAACAAAAAGCTCCATACATGTAAAGCAGCATTCTGCGCATTGGTTTCCAAACACAATACCAAAAAATGTTTCTTCAAAACAACCAGAAACCGACCAAAAAAAAAAAAAAAATGCCAGCAAAAGAACAACATATCAAAATTGGTGCAGCATGACTCCCAGCCAACTCCCTCTGAGATGTCTCTCCCCTCCCTGCCCACCCCCAGCAGCAGTGGCACACCCCCACAAATGCAATGCCAACCAAGGAAGAGGCGCTGGAGCACAGCTAGCTCCCACGCCAATCCGTGGCAAGTGGGATGCAGCCCCCCCCCCCCCATTAACTGGCAGGACATCTCCCGCAGACCGGCACCGGTCTGTGGGCTGGTGGTTGAACACCACTGATCTAGAGGATGGGGTCACAAAACCATTAAGGTTAGTGTCTAGAATGCAGACGCACCACTGGGCTGAGTGGCCTGGCAGATGACCTCGTGGTGTTATAAGACTGAGCAAGAGCCCCAGTCAACTCTCAGAATCTGAGGGGGAAAGGCTGGGCTGGCAAGTTTCTATTGCATGGGACATTTTAAGAGCAAGAGCAAGAACGGAGAGGGACCATTTCTTTTCCCGGAAGAAAAGCATGCGCCTTCACTGATCCCTCTACCCTTTTGCCACTGCAGCACAACTGGCCATTGGCCAGGACTGAAAGGAGTTGCCCTCGAACACACCTGGAGGGCACCTGCTCACAGGACGCTGCACTCCTGAGTCCCAGACCTTTCAGCGTTTCACTGCATCCGTTCCGGGCCAGCCTCACTGAGAGCATGCAAAGGCCGGGAGAGGAATCAGCGCTGCACACACACCCGCCCTGTTCCTCCAGAGCCCTTCCAGGCTGCAACTGGCTGCAGCCCCCTGTAATGCGACTCAGGGTGGTGGCTGGGTGGGGTGGGCATCCGCTGAGCCAGAGGCGGCCCTCAGAACAGCAGCCTTTGTGCCTCACCTTTCCTTTTCTTAATCCGCCCATTGAGCATCGCTTGTTCACTCTCTCCCGTACTCTAATCGGATCAGCCGTCATCCCCATCCCTGCAGTGCTCAAGGCAAGAGACGGGGAGTTCTTCGCAGGCATGGATCTCACATGCTGAACTGCCAGTTGTCAGCGTGAGGAGCCCAGGCATCCCGGCACATGCGCAGCTGTGCAGCTGCACCCATGTGCCCACGCTGCCTGCCTTTTGCTCTCCTCTGGACACCCCCAGCCATGTGCTTGCCTGCACATGCATTTAGGCCTGCTCCCCTTTCCTCTAACTTGCAAGCAGAAAACTGGAGGAGCCTTTGCAATGCTTTTTTTGGGGGGGGGGGGGGGAGGCAAGCGATTTGGCTGGGAAGGAGAATCACAGCCTGGGCAGCTTCCTGCCCCCTGCTCATTCTGCACTGTGGCTCCTAGCAGTTCCTCCCAACTGGCCTTCTAGTTGGGGTGCGTAAGAGGTGAAGTCCAAAGCATCCGAGGAGTGGCGGATGGAAGAACTCTGCTTGGAAGTTACAAGAACAAAACCCAAACCAAAACCTCAGCCAGGGGTTTTGAACTGCTTTCAGCCCCAGGGACAAAGGAAATTGCACAGGGGCACCTTCCAGCGGTGGGTGGGAAGGAGCAAGAACAAACCATCTCTTCTGGAGCTGTGCCCAGATGGCCCTTTGAAGCTCTCCATGCTCCTCGTGGGGAAAGGAACTGGGGGGACAGCACCAGCAGATTTCTCCAGGGGAAGACGAGATTTGTAAAGGGTTCTCCCTGGCTGGGCTCCCCAAAGGCCTCTTTGGTAAGGGTTTGGGGAGGGGAGCAGTGGCGGGTGTAACTGGTTGCAACAGCATGAACTGTGTAGCCCTAGCGGACCACATCATTTAGTTATTTATTTATTAGATTTAAACCCCACTTTTTTCTTTTTAAAAAAAGAATTCCAAGTGTTTTATACCTCCTCCTGCTCCCAGTCTTAGCCCCACAATAACCCTATGAGGGAGGCTGGGCTGAGAATCTGTGACTGGCCCAGTGCGCTCCATGGCTGTGCAGGGACAAGAACCCAGATCCCCTGAGTCCCAGTCCTGCACTCTTAACCACTACGCCACACTGGAAGTCATAAGAGCCCTCCGAGGCATGAGGTTCTTCAAACTACACCCCTGATTTAGAACACCCTGATTTAGAGCACCATATGCAGGTGGCGCAGTGGTTTAAACCGCTGTGCTGCTGGGCTGGTTGATCGAAAGGTCGCCGGTTCGAATCTGCACAACGGAGTGAGTTCCCATTGCCCTGTCCCAGCTCCTGCCAACCTTGCAGTTTGAAAGCATGCAAATACAAGTTGATAAAAAGGTACCACTTCAGTGAGCAGGTAACAGCATTCTGTGCACTTTGGTGTTTAGTCATGCTGGCTACATGACCACCGAGAATGTCTATGGACAAACGCTGACTCCCTCGGCTAGGAAACGGAGATGAGCACCACCCCCTAGAGTCAGGCATGACTGGACGTAATGTCAAGGGGAAACCTTTACCTTTACCTTTTTATATCCAAGCAGTGCTCTGAATTTTGCCCAGGAATGAGTAGGAAAAGAGGGAGCCC
This sequence comes from Varanus komodoensis, assembly GCF_004798865.1. NCBI lineage: Eukaryota > Metazoa > Chordata > Lepidosauria > Squamata > Varanidae > Varanus > Varanus komodoensis. The sequence continues at coordinate 3,485,082 of NW_025335440.1, forward strand.
TTCTTTCAGCCTAGGAGAAATGTGTTCGGTGACTGCCGGTCAAGGAGAACCCAGAATTCAGAGCAGTAAAGGCCATTGCAGCCAAATCAGGATGAAATTGTGTCTTTGCACTTGGTTGACCCCTGAAATTGTAAAGATAGTAGGGGAATGGCCTGGGAAATTGAAACTTACAAGAGACTTGGCCTCTTCCCCAATGCATTATATACATCACTCACTCCGTCTTAGTCCTTGGCATGCTGCAGGTCAGTGACAAGATGAGGAAGGGCAACATCAGCAGGAGAAATGCTTTGGCACAGGCAGTGCTGGGATCTCCATCTGAAGTTAAGCCATCTCACTTTCCTGGGTGAGTGGAGCCTCTGTCAGGAAAATGGCCCGTTTTTGCCCTGGCCACAGATGGGGACTTTGAAGAGGCCTCCTGGGTGAGGATTAAAATGGAATTGGTCATTAGTTGCTCACTGGAATATCTCACCCTAAAGGGGACTGGGAGAATGGAGGGCAGGAGAAGTCCAGGGATTGAGTTCAATGCCGGGGGTGGGGGGGCACTCTCTAAACTGAACACAGAAGGAGAAAATACGGGTCTCCCCAACACACACACACACATATGGTTTGGCTAAATGTGGGTCCCGGATTGAAGGGAATTGCTCCACCGCAGCTCACGCTGCCCCACAGACAGCACTCCCCATCACAGTCCCCAGAGCTGCACCCCAGAGAGCCCACAGTGGCAGGCAGCAGCTGCGTCAATCCACCTCTAACCATTTTGTCTGGCATGCAAAGGGCCTTCGCTGCCCATGCAAGAAAACCAAATCTTCCACAAATGCTTCACTGCAAGGGGCACATCCTTGCTGCTGGGGAAATGGATGCCCTGCACCAGGAGGGTGAAGGCTTGCTCCACTGGGCCAGAGAATCCCGTGAGGGGTGGCGAGGGATGTCCATGCCTCTTCTAATGGCCTGGTGCTGGGTCCCCAGCTGCCCCAGCAGTTCTGGCTCCACTGCATCCCTGATGTGGGGGCGCAGTTCATGCCAACCACAGGCTGCACACTTCTGCGATAGAGGGGTTGCCCGAGACATGCACCAGGGGGCTGAGCATGCATCGAAAAGCAGCAGGGGCATGGCACCTGGAAGGGCCGAGTGCAAGGCTTACTGCTGCAAGCATGGGGACATGCGAATGAAAGCTGAAGTGGGGTCAGAGTCAAGGAGGTGTACCAAGGACCCAGCAATGAACCAGGGCTGAATGTCCTCCCTCAGCCTGGGCACCTTGGGCCTTCCAAGGCACTGTGTCCTCCAACTCGGCACCAGCATGGGAAGAAAGACTGGGGAAAGGCAGCCTTCCAGCCTGGTGCTCTTAAGACGGGTTGGCCTACACCTCACATCATCTTCAGACAGCATGGATCAGTTGAGGAAGGCTGCCTGAATGTGCGGCTGCCCCCTTTAGTAGTGGCTGGATTTTGTTTTCACCCCAGGGATGCCGCGTCTTGGATTTTCTAAGCATCCAAAGCACTGGGGGTCAGAGAAAAAGGCATGGGCCAGAAGTAGCAATGATCATCTTGGGAACAATGGGGGTCCAGACTGGGCCCCCAACTGTGCAAAGTTTGGGCTTTGGGCCTGAGGGTGCTAGCCCTTTTTCCCAGAACTTTTCCATAGCTATGCTCTTCTCAGGGGTTGTTTTGTGGGGCTCTAGACAGACTGGATAGCCCTGAAAGTGGGTACCTAGGAATGGGGCTCTGGGAAGGAATGAGCTTGTGGTTAGAAGCAGGATTCTGTGTTTTCATGTTGGGTATATCGTGAAGTGGGTGAACTTAGAATGTGGGACCCCTTCCTCCAATGACTTTGGGCAGAGAGTTCCCCCACAATCTTATTGTGGCTCTGTGGATTTTTCATCTCAGCAGAAAGTGGTATGTTTAGAATTCCTTTTTATGTACACCACACTTTTGATCTTATGTTTATGTTTAAGACAGGACAGGCTGACAATATGCCTCTCATGGCTTCATATACATCTAGCTTTCCACCCCATTTTAGCACTCTCTAAGCACTCAGTGGCACCTCGATACACTCTTCCAATTCTGGGGTGCAAAAATTCCAGGCAAGAATTGGGCCCCTGCCCCTCTCAAGACAGCAGGATGTGGGTGACCCCACCTGTCCATGTGCGCTGCTTTGGGACAGACCTGTGTGTCCTCCACACTCCCGTTATCCCAGGGACACAGCAAGCTGTGAGCCAGTGTGGTGTAGTGGTTAAGAGCATGGGACTGGAACTCAGACGATCTGGGTTCGAGTCCCCACTCAGCCATGGAGCCAACTGGGTGACTTTGGGCCAGTCACAGACTCTCAGCCCAACCTACCTCACAGGGTTGTTGTTGTGGGGATAAGATGGAGGAGGAGAATGATGTAAGCTGCCTTGAGTCCTTTGAGGAAAAAGGCAGGATATAAATCAAAAAATAAAAAAAAAATAAAAAAAAGCTGACCGATGCCAAGTCAGACCACTGGCCCATCAGAGGCAGGCTTGTAGCCACTGGCTGGCAGCTGCAGCTCACCAGGGTGTGGGCAGGATTATTTCCCAGCTCTAACTGGACTGAAGCCAAGGCCTCCTGCCTGCAAAGCAGGGGCTCTGTGTCCTTGAGCTGCAGCACTTCCCTTCCTCCTGCTTTTCTCAGAGCCAGAGCTTCAGCCCGAAGCACATTCGGGGCTGCAGACGAAGCGCTAGAACAGGTGAAGTGGGGCCACCTTACAAGTGGCTGTAAAGAAGTGCAGAAGGAGTTGAATGGGGAGGCACTCAGACTGCAGCCACAAGAACAGGATCATCCTCACAGAGCTCGAGTCAAAAACCTCCAGCATCAGGGAGTTGCTTCAGATTTCCGCTGACCCGAATCAGCTGCAGTGGCAGAAGCAGGCTTCCCCACCCGCTCCTCCAGATCCCTGAAAAGGCTTGCGAAGGGAGTCAGGGCCCCCTGTGAGTGGGGTGAGCTGTGGGGCGAGGCAGGCAGGCAGCAGCAACCCACAGAAGGCAGATTCTGCATCCAATGCTCCATCTCTTCCAGCAGCACTCTTGGCAAAAATCGTTGCTCTACCACTCTGACCTGTGCAATTCTACTGGCCTTCCTTATTGCCTAAAGGGGAACTGGTGCCTTGTATGTTCAAAAGAATGTCTTTTATCCATGATCCTTATTTTAAATTTGAAACTCACTCTACCATTATTTTATACTCTCAGACACAAAAATGCACACGAACATAGACACACACCACCGTGGATTTCACAGGGAAACTGATAAAAATCTCAGACCTAATCAAACTCATTCATCTACTTGGTTAGGAATAGAACTAATCAAACTTAACAAAGTCAACATCCCTCATGAATATTTGAAGGCTGTTAAAATTGAATTAGAAGACTCAATAATGGCAGTGCATCTCCAGATTTGATTCTTCCTCCCATTCGCCTTGTTTCAGTTCAGCTCCCTGTTCTGTACCTCAGCCAGCCCCCTTGGGCTCAGTTCCACACAGAAATGACCCAAGTCTTACATGAATTTTTGCACCCTAAATCTGCACAAGATTATAAGTAGGGCTGATCAAACTCAGGGAAGTGTTTTTTATGCTCCATCCTATGAAACAACCATGCTTTTGGTTCCCAAATGTTCATCTGAATGTGGACTTGTCCATCTGTGTTTTATTTTGCATGCATTTATTTCAAAATATGTTAGGATACCTTTGCAAACTTAAAAAAGCTCTCAAGGTGACTTCCAAAATAAGATGCAGTGCAATTATTATTGATAAACACCACTGATAGTAATAAGACACCCCCTCATTTTAAAATAACACAAAATATAGCTTAAACCCATACACATAGTCTCTCTCACACACACTGTATTGCTACCAGTGGGATCTGCGCATGGCCTGCCCCGAGTTTGAGATGGGGTTCCACAAAGCGGCCGCAGGGGGCCCATCTTCTGGCCATCTTGCCTGGAAGTTAGTGCCAGGTGCAATGGCCACACCCTGCCCTGCGCAGTGTGGGAGCCACCCTTTCCCTTTCCCATATTGGCCCTACTGTACTGCCGCTCCAGGGCCCCACCAGAACCTGAGGTTCCTCCTTCTAGCTTTCAAAAGCCACAGATTGTTTTCCTTGTGAAGCATTCTTTATTGACCCAAAGCACAAATCACCCAGAGTGAATCTCTGGGCATGCACAGAGTGGTTTTTGAACCCAATCCAGTATTCACCTCCAGGAATGCTCCATATGAACATGCCTGGATCCCATCCCTTCAGGAGGGGACTACTGAAACACACGTGTCTGCTCTCCATGTGCTGATCCTTTAATTGGGCCACCCTCCCCTGCTGATGTGGAGCCCACTTCTTTCATCTCCACGCCTTGGCATGGCCCATCCTCTCTTGCCCCTGTTGTTCTGTTTCACATTCCAGTTCAGATTCTTCTGAAGTCCAGCCAGCTATCCTTGGGAGCAAATGCCTAATGCCACCAACCTTCTCATTCCCGACAGGCACCATGGGAAATCATGGCAGCCTGTTGCTCCACACTGATGGTCCAACTGCAGCTTATCATACCATCAGGGCAAGCTGTTGGGGAAGATGTCCAAGGTCCAACTCATGAAAATGAGCAGGAAGGATCTCCAAGGCAGAGAGCTGGCCTGCCACACTCGAGAATAAGTGAAGACGTTCTCCTTGTCCTCTTAAAAGTGGGCCCATGGGGCCAGAGTCCAACGTTACCTAACCGCACCTGTTGTGAGTGTCAGTGGTGAGCCCCAGTGAGGTGCTGGAGCCTCAAAGGCCAAGTGTTGATGCCAGATTTGGATCTGCCTCTGGAAGATCGTTCTGTGAGGAAGCAGCAGCCCAGTTAAGAACACCAGAAGAGCCCTGCTGGATAAGGTCAAGGTCCCGTCTAGCCCAGAATTTTGTCCACACACTTGCCAAACAGCTGCCCACAGGATCCCGACCCCAGGACATGAGTGCAACAGTCTGCTACCCATGCTCCCCAGTGTACACAGGGACACTTCCTCTGACATCAGGGGTAGCCTAGAGCCATCAGGACCAGTAGCCGTGGACAGAATGCCACTCCAGGGATTTGAACAGAATTCTACTCTCTTTTTAAATCCCATCAAATCAGGGGTTACTTCAATCTCTTGTGAAAATCAGTTCCAGAGTGTCGCTCTGCACCATGTGAACAAAGTCTTCATTCTACCTGTCTTGGATCTCCCAGCAATCGGATTCATGGGATGACCACAGCGGGTTCCGGTAGAGAAAGTCTCTAGACTAATAATGCAGAATATAAGTTTGATCATTAATTAATTAATTAATTAATAGTAATAGAAGCTGGCGGGGGAGTCTCCCTTACCAATGAGAAGAAGTTTCCACTCACCACCCTGAACTGCATCAGACGGGAGAACCAAACAATATCTTTCAGCATCTGCAACAGAATGAAAATAAGAGGGGACTTCTCGCATGGCCTTAAATGACATGCATGCAGCTCAAGAGACAGGAGAAGAGGAACCTGAGCACACACTAATTCATCTCCAAAGTCCTTGACACGCAGCTGCAGCCAGACGGAGCACATGTGCCCACATGTGGAAAGGAAAGTGTTTGGGGGTTTTTTTAATCTCCTGTTTTTATGTCCAATGGCATTTTGCTCTGTAAAAACCAAAGAATGCAGTGCTGGAATGGGACTGTAATTTCCACTTGGCCCTGAAGATCACTGGGAACCGTGCAGCCAGTCACTGGCGCTCAGCCTAACCTACCTCACAAGCTTTTTGTTGTGCAGATAAAATGGAGAGGAGGAGGAGGAGGAGGAAGACCATGTAAGCCATCTTGGGTTCCATGCAAGAGCAGAAAAGTGGGGTACACATGTAATATATTAAAACAATGAAGTGAAGTGAAGTGAAGTGAAATTCTCTTTCTGGGGATCCTGGCCTCCAGATGCGTGCTTGCTTTCTTCGCACCACATTTAGTTCAACCACCAGCCTGATGCCAGAAGGACCAGGCTGCTTGGCAAAGGCACCGCATGCTGGCAGCTGTCCAGGGTGCTGAACAGATCGCCGAGTTCTGGCCACAACCGACATAATGCACCGTCGCCATAATCTCCGGGCAATCGCACATTTAACTTTGAAGCCACTTCAGGGAGGAAACGGTTTTCATCGGAGTGGCACTGGGAGGGTGGGGGACCCCACTTCCCTCCTAGCCATTTCCCAGTCTGAATCTCAAACCCTGTCCCCGTCAATCTATAGGGGAAAGATTAGTGCCAACAGTATCACATGTCCCATCCTACCCCTTCTGTTGAGATCATGTGCATGCATGTCTGTGTGTGTATGAGAGAGAGAGAGAGAGAGAGAGAGAGAGAGAGAGAGAGAGAGAGAGAGAGAGAGAGAGAGAGAGAGAGAGAGAGAGCGAGAGCCAGTGTGGTGTAGTGGTTAAGAGCATGGGACTGGGACTCAGACGATCTGGGTTCTAGTCCCCACTCAGCCATGGAGCCAACTGGGTGACTTTGGGCCAGTCACAGACTCTCAGCCCAATCTACCTCACAGGGTCGTTGTTGTGAGGATAAGATGGAGGAGGAGAATGATGTAAGCTGCCTTGAGCCCTTTGTAGGAAAAAGGCAGGATATAAATCGAAAAATACATACATACATACATACATACATACATACATAAAATAAAGAGAGAAGGATCATGTGTGTTTATTAGACCTGGAAAATGGTGGATGGGAAAGGACCTCCTTTCCCAGTATCACTGCTCCAGACAAAATTAAGGAAATGCTTCTTCACACCACACAACAGCCATTTATGGATTTTGCTGCCATAAACTCTGGTGATGACCGGCAATTTGGATAGTTTTAAAGGGAAGGTAGAGAAATCCATGGAAGAGAAGGCCACCCATTGCAGAAGGCTACTAACTGATGGCTTTACCCTGCCTCTAGTTGCCAGGGAGCAGCTGCACTCAGCATCCCTTTGGAGGCTTCCCCGCAGGTAGCTTTGAGAACAGGAGGCGGGGCCAGCCAGAGTCTCTGTCCAATCCGGCAGCATTCCTCCTGTGCACTTAGACATTTGTCTCCTCTCCATTGCTTTAAAAGATGCTTGAGAAATAGAGCAGTTCAACCCCAGGATTTCCTAACAGTCCTCTTACCTGAACTTTAGTTAAAGGAGTTGACACATTCTTAGCATATGCTGTATGTGTACAATCCCTTCCCAGCAGCAGTTTTTTCAGGCTGCATTCTGGGAAGTGGCAGAATTGAGAAGTGGCCAGGTTTCAGGACCCCCCTGCAGGCAACTGAACTATATTAGTTGTCAGTCCAAGAAGTCAGAGGTTAGCAGAGCATCCCAGGATATGCATGGCTCAAATTCCAGGGCCAAAGTCCAAGTAGTCACAAAAAATGCAGTTCTCAGTGGCTGAGAGGTCCACTATGAAAGGCCAAGGACTCCGTCTCAGAGGTAGCAGAGTTGAAGCCATGTCTGTAGTTGTATTCCAGATGTCCTAACCCAAAAAGTCCAATAGCCAGAGACAGGTGGCGGATTCTACAACAGGCTGCGAGGAGAAGGCATGCACATTCCAAACAGCAGCAGGACAGGGGAAAGGAGCAAACGTTTAGGCAGGTGAGGGGCTTTATGAGGACCCAAATTACACAAGCAAAGGAGCAAGTTTCAAAGCTGAGGATCTGATGCTGGAATACAGCTTTTGAGAGTTCCTCCAAAAGTGGATTTGGCTCTTAATGCCTCTGGAAGCCTAAAGGCCAGATTCACGTTTGCAGACACACGGGGCTGGTGGGGGGGGGGGGGGAGAAACTCCATTTCTTTTTGTAGCCAAAGACAAAAGGGGTACAGCCAAAAATGCAAGCCTATTCAATATAAAGCTCTTACTGCAATTAACTAAGCCTTTGGGAAGGTATTTCAACTTATTAGCATGCACAGCAGGGAGATAAATACCTGCACACATACCCCCAAAAAACCCCACCAAAAAGTCAGGAGAAGGAGGTTTGGCTATCTGCAGAAATTTGACAGACTGACTGGGAGCCCACCTGGGGTAGATTTTGGAACACAGATCTTAGGGTTCACATGTAAATCCTACTTTATCAGACTCAGTGAGCTGGGAAAGACCTTTGGGTGAGCTGGCAGAATATGTAGGCAAGTCTTAGGGACTGGTGCACACCTGCTGTGACATGAGTTGAGAACTCTTCCACTTCCAAAGCAAGCTGTGGCTTGCATATTTTTCAAAGGCAGAGAAATGTGCACAATTTGGGCAAAATATGGTCATTTCTCCTGCACATTTCCCCTCCTTTCAAAAATATGCAAATTGCACCAAGCTTTAAAAGTGGAAGCTGTAATTCACACAGCGGTTCAAATTTAGGAAGTTGGAGCGTTAAATTTCCAATGTAGTTTAGTGGTGAAGAGTGTAGGATGTGGACTCAGGAGATCTGGGTTCTAGTCCCTGCTTGGCCATGGCAACAACTGAGTAACTTTGGACCAGTCACAGACCCTCAGTCCAACCTACCTTGCAGGTTTGTTGTTGTGAGGAAATGATGGGGGAGAAAATGCTGAAACACAAATATTAACAACATCGTCAACAACGACATAACCCAACTTAGCTCACCTTCAGGTAGGCAAGGTGTGCCAAAGTCCCTCAAGTATAAAGCAGGATGAGTCCTTCAGTGTCGCCGATTACGTGCGCGCGCGCGCGCACACACACACACACACACACACACTCCTCCTTAGAACATCAAGGAGTAGGAGAGATTTTTGCAATTCTGGAGAACTGCAAATATCCCAGCGTTTTAGGAGGGGCCACTGATTTCTTCTGACTGCATGAGGTTACTAGGAGTGCTTCTTCCCAGTTTCCTTCTTCATTCCTCCTTTTTGTTTAATTCCAAAGGCAAGTGGCAGCTCAGCAGCTGCACTGCCCGGAGTTTTAGCACTGCAGCCATTTTTCCTCACACGGTGACCCTGGGAAAGATGGCGCATGATCACACGTTGTCATTCCCAGAACTGTTGCTGGGTGCATCCCTAAAGCGCATGGCTACCCAGCTGGGTTTTGTCTCTAGATCTTTTTTTTAAGAAGAAGTTGGGGGGAGGGAGAAAAGAAAGGAGGGAGGGAACAAAAGGGAAGAAGAAAGGAGTCAGCCACTTCATGCATGTGCTCACCCATTCCACCTCCCAATCTCTGGGGGGTCTCCACCCCACACCCACCACCTGGCCTGAGCCTACGCCATTCATATGGGCCAAGAGTCCCTCATGCCCACCACTCCTGACCCACTTTCTGGAACTCTAAGCCTAGAAGTGCTCAACAAGAGAACTTCATGTGCCAAGATTTCTTTATGCTTGATCTTATGTGCTGGCAGAAAGCCAGAGTGTCCCAGTGGTGCTATTGCAACAAGCAAGTTGCTGTGCAGAGGCTGCTGGAAGTTTGGGTATAAAAGCTTCATTTTCCTAGAAAGAAGGGACTCAGACATCAGAGAGAGAGAGAGAGAGAGAGAGAGAGAGAGAGAGAGAGAGAGAGAGAGAGAGAGAGTCCACCTCTGCTGCAGGTGTGGCCACTGCAGAATAAGAGGTGTCCAGTCACCAGCTCAGAATTGAAGCCTCTTAATTTAATCACTGGAAATATATGGGCTGAGATGAGAGCAATTTGCAGGAAAAGGCATTGCCAATTGATCATAAAGCAATGCCTAGAAAAAGCGTAGCATTAAAAATGTTGGCAACCAGGTATACAGGGCTTCCTCCACAGAAAAACCGTGGAGCTGGAGTGATGGCCTGGCTTTTCCTGTGCACTTGCCAAGATAGGGAAGGAAGCTGGCCACTGCCGAGCAGAAGAGAGGCACTCCGTCCGCACTTGTTCTGTTGCTCACGGCAGGCCACGGTGGAGTGCGAGCCACGAGCTGGTGCAGGTGTGGCAGGCGGTGGGAGTCAAGAGCCAGAGCCAGAACCGACTGTGGGTGCCCTGTATGATGACCTATGCTGGAAGAAAGGTGCTGGGCGTGACCCTGTTGGCTTTCAGTACCACTGGCCATGGTATCCTTCTGGAGCAGCGGTCTGACTTGGGGCTGAGGGGCACTGCTTTGCGGTGGTTCCACCCTGTCATGGATGGCAGGCTCCAGAGGGTGGTGCTTGGGGAATATTGCCCTGCCCCTCGGACCCTCCAGGGGTTGAGCTTGTCCACATCTACATGAAACTGCTGAGTGGGGTCATCCAAAGTTTGGGATGTGTTGCCATCAGTATGCTGATGACATGCAGCTCTGTCTCTCTCTCTCTTTTTTTTTTATTAACATTTTTATGCCGCCCCATTCGCCGAAGCCTCGGGGCAGCTTACAACAATATAACAAAAATAACAATTTTCATCTTCAGCAAGTAAGGCTGTGGATGTGCTAAGCAGCAGTGGGTGTAACAAACTCAAGCTCATCCAGACAGGATTGAGAAGTTGTTAGTGGGTGGTTCTTCTGACCTGACGGGGGGAACTCGACCTGTTCTAGATGGGGTTTGGCTCACCTTGAAAACGCTTGGGTGCTCCTTGAGCCATCTCTGTCCCTTGAGGCCCAGTGTGGCTTCAGTGGCTTGGAGCACATTCTACCAGCTTCAACTGGTAACTCAGCTGCACCCCTCTTTGGACAACGATGGCCTGCTATTAGTGATTTATGCTTTGGTAATCTAGATTACTGCAATGCACGCTACATGGGGCCGCCCTTGAAGACCGCTTGGAAGCTGCAGATTGTGCAAAACATGGCAACCAGACTAAGAACAGGGACCAGATGGGCTGATCATGTAACATCAATTCTGTCCCACGTGCACTGACTGCCTGTATACTTCCAAGGATAACTGAAGGTGCTGGTTTTAACCTATAAAGCCTTACGCAGTTTGAGGCCATGATGCCTGATGGAACCCCTCTCCCGAGTACCATCTCTCCAGAGACCACAGTCACTCTCTGGCTGCCTTCACTGGAGGAGGCTCAGCCAGTGGCGCTAAGGAGAAGGGCCTCTTTAGTGGTGACCCCCAAGTTATGGAACAGGCTCCCCAGTGAGGTCCATCTGGTGCCAACCTTACTATCTTTTGGCTGGTCAACTTTTTCCTTTTCCCCAGGGCAATTAATTTGTTGGGACTCAGTTAGTGTTTAATCCAGGTTTAGTCAGGTTTTAGCTTGCTTAAGTTACTTTATATTTAAATGTGTTTTTAAATGTAGTGTTTTAAATATGGTTGTTTTTGGTTTTGGGGGTTTTTTGGGGGGGAGGTGGTATGGAATTTTTCCCTAATGTTTTATATTGCAATGCATTTTAGACTGTGTTTTAATGGATTGTTGTAAACTGCCCAGAGAGCTTTGGCTGTTGGCAGTACAGAAATAAAGTAAAATAAAATAGCCAGAAGCCAAGCAGCAAACCCGTCATTGCCCAGGCAAGCTCCTTGCTCCAGTCCTTTTGCTGCCTTATTTCGATTAATTAGACTGATGTCCTGCTTTTTTCTTTGTGCTAGGAGCCCAGCCTATGGTCCTCTTCCTCCATTCCATGCCATGCTCACCACCCTTTGAGCCGTCTCAGTGGACAGCTGGTGGCTGGCCCAAAAGCAGCCTGTGAGCCTCATGACTGAGTGGGACTAGAATGCAGTTCTGCTGAGTCTCAGCCCTGCATTCCACAGCTGCCAGCCCATGGTCAGCACAAGCTGGTGGGGTCTCTTCAGTACCTGGGACCATTATTCCTCCAGGGAGGGCGATGCCGAGACGCCGCTCCATGAGGTCAAGCTCTGCATCTCTCACTCTGGCCCTGGCACCTCGTTGTGCCATTTTGAAACAACGGTCTGTCAGGGCTGCTTTTCTCTCTCTCTCTCTCTCTCTCATTTTTCAGAATTGCACAGCTTTGATTCAAAATGACAGCACTGATTTGATATCTGTTCTCAGAATGGAAGGGAGACAGAGGTCAGCACGGGTTAAGAGGCCAGGGGGTTGTTTGCACACATTCTGGCTTTAGAGATTGTTATCTGAAGGTTAGCATGTTAGCAAATTTCCATGTCTGGACAAGTGTGGGTGATTCCTGGCAGAGAGCAAAGAATTCTAAGGCTATGGGCTTGATTCGGGTTAATTTTGTCAGCTGTCCACCCTACTGGAATCAATAGGATAAGCCACTCGTGTGTTTTGAAAATCTTTATTAGTGACATAGCAATAATGCTGAAAAACCTCCTGTTTACACACACAACAGTTTCCCAAAGTAGGGAAGATTCAGATCATGAAACAAATCAATATATGGTAATAACTGCCGATAGGGAAAAGAAGAGGGACAATACAAAGGGGGAGAGGGAGAGGATTAGCATTTCAAAGACAATTAACATAAACATTCCATATGTCCAAACAGCCATCCATGCAAGATTGATGATTATAGGAAATATATTCAGATGTAAGAACAGTGAGATCCTCAGCTCACTGAGTGATAGGTGGAAAGAGTTTTTTCTTCCAAGCTTGGAGGATAAGTCTCTTTGCAACTGTAAATGCTCTCAGTATCTGGTTTTGCTGTCCAGCTGTTAATCCCCACATCACAGGGATGTAGTCTAAAAGTCCGCATATATTTGCTTTTGCCACTGAGTTTTCAAGAACAAAATTTACAGGAGTGATGACTTCCAACCAACCTACAGGATATGCCCACATCACATGCGTCAATGAGACAATGTCGTCATTTCAGCACCAGCATCTGGCAAAGCCAGCCAGCTTCTTTAAGCAAGCTCCTATCAGCCACCATGCTGGCTCAGGATAATGGGAACTGCAGTTCAACACAGGGTGCCAGTTGAAAGACTGACCTTGAAATGCCATTGCTCTGTTTCCAGGCACGAGTTAGTCAAGTCTCTCCTGTGTGTGTTTGTGTTGCATCATTAAGCTATAACTGCATCTGATTGGGTGTGTGGGGTTGTTGCTGCTGCTCTTGTTAATTATTATTTAATCAACAAAAAATACATGTCTAACATAGCTGAGACCAAGCCTGAAACAAACCATCAACGATGAACTGGCTAAAGCAATGCAGAGATATAAAGCTGCTGGGATGAAAAACTTCTGGAAGATCTACCGATCTAGATTTAGCATGGGAGAGTGGCTTAGCTCTTTCCAGATGTTCGCAGGTGATTGTGGAGGTCTCAACCTGCCATTGCTCCAGTTGGCTTGAGCAAGCAAGGGTGGTTGAAGAGTGTTAGTTAATGTGTGTGTCTGTGATTGTGTTGGTGGAAGCAGAACATCATCCCCCCCCCGCTGCAGAACATCTGGAAAGAGCTAAGCC